>NC_054701.1:96396598-96471204 GCF_016097555.1 Gigantopelta aegis
TATGATGCGTGTCTGGGCTGTACAGTATGTAATGGCTATGATGTGTGTATGGGCTGTACATTATGTAATGACTATGATGTGTGTATGGGCTGTACAATATGTACTGACTATGATGTGTGTATGGGCTGTACATTATTTAATGGCTATGGTGTGTGTCTGGGCTGTACAGTATGTAATGACTATGATGTGTGTATGGGCTGTACATTATGTAATGACTATGATGTGTGTATGGGCTGTACAGTATGTATTGGCTATGATGTGTGTATGGGCTGTACAGTATGTAATGGCTATGATGTGTGTATGGGCTGTACATTATGTAATGGCTATGATGTGTGTATGGGCTGTACATTATGTAATGACTATGATGTGTGTATGGGCTGTACATTATGTAATGGCTATGATGTGTGTATGGGCTGTACATTATGTAATGACTATGATGTGTGTATGGGCTGTACAGTATGTAATGACTATAATGTGTGTATGGGCTGTACAGTATGTAATGGCTATAATGTGTGTATGGGCTGTACAGTATGTAATAGCTATAATGTGTACGTATGTTTATTATATAACTATGCAATGGCTATGTAATTATTATAATAAATATATGTTGTTTGATGCGAGGCTGCATACTATCCGAACATGGTCTTTGCATCAGCAGTTTTTATCAGTTTCCAACATTGATTTAACCGACATTTTGGAAACGCCTTCATGATATTGTGTTTTGCCATCTTGGTGTATCAAACCACCGAAAATTATATTCGATCGTGTGCATCTGAAGAAAGATCGCACAGATGCAGTTACTTATAAACAACATTTTATGGAGATCCAAGACAGGTACTGTGATTAGATTCCTGTTTACACAGACGGATCACGGGATGGGAATTCTGTGGCTTCTGTTATACTTTTTCCATCAGACACAATAATTTCCATGCGGTTGCCCGATTCAGCATCATTGGTTACTGTGTGAATTTGGGCAATCATTAAAGCCCTAGAATAGATTAAGGATTCATATGCATCCAAATATATTATTATTTACAGACTCACTTTCGTGTCTCCAAGCTTTACAGTACATGGAATTGGAGTATCCCTTAGCTGGTGATACGAAAGTGTGTCTTTTTATCCATTGCCAATAAAGATGTTCTATTATGCGGGATACACAGCCATGACAGCATTAGGGACAATGAAAAGGCAGATTTTACTGCCAAGTCTGCTTTGAATTTGCCCCATGTCGGTGTTGGTGTCCCCCATAGTGATTTTAAATATCATATTAACCAATATATCTTTTCGACTTGGCAAGATGATTGGGTCGGTGCGGTTACGTTTAGCACGTCCTGGGACAGTTGCAGTCCTACATGTGGTGCAGAAAGGATGAAGTAGTTCCCGCATCGGCCATACATATTTGACGCATTCATTTATTTTAAAGAGGACCCTTCTCCTCAGTGTGAACACTTCAGTGTACACCGACTGTGCGCCACATTTTGGTGGAGTGTAATCATCTGAAGCCGACACGTAACGATATATTTGGCAACAGAAATGTTTTGAAATGTTTTAAATTCCACCCAGAATTAATTTTAAATGTTTTAAAACACTTTAATTTCTATACAAAGTTTAGAAATATGCTCACCTTGACATCTGTATTGTATTGTACTTTTCTCCACAGTTCTTTACACTGTGGTTTTACATGGTTATATAAATTTATATTCTTAGTGTAAAAACTATTTCCATGTACTTACCTTTTCTGACATCCAATAACCGATGTGTATTTTTGTGTCATTAAAGATTTATTATTTCATTCGTTTATAATCAATATGACTATGTAACGATTATGTAACGATTATGTAATGACTATGTAACGACTATGTAATCATTACATAATAAAACATTATAATAATGCCTATGTAATGACTATGTAATGACTATTTAATACCTATGATTATGAGACGACTATTCAATGGCTATGTAACGACTATGTAATGACTATGTAACGACTTTGTAATGACTATGTAACGACTTTGTAATGACTATGTAACGACTATGTAAGAACTATGTAATGCCTATGTAATGACTATGTAACGACTGTGTAATAACTATGACTGTGTAACGCCTATTTAATGACTATTTAATGGGTATGTATTAACTATGTAATGACTATGTAATGACTATGTAACGACTATATAATAACAATTTAATGTCTTAAATATGATACGAAATGGAAGCTCGTTTAATGACTATGTAATGACTATGTAATGACATGGTACTCTACAGACGGAACTAGAGCACTACGACTGGTATATCAAAGGTCGTGGCATATGCTATCCTGTCCGTGGGATAATGCATATAAAAGATCCCTTGCTATTACTAGAAAAAAGTAATGGATTTCCGCTCAAAGATTATATGTCCAAATTATGACATGCAATAGCCCATGATTAATATATCAATGTCCTCTAGTGGTGTTGTTAAACAAAACCAAGTTTATCTTTAACTCTACAGACTGTGTGGCTTGTCGTGTTTGTCAGCACCATCCTGCTGGACGTGGACCTCGGCCTGCTGGTGGGAATCATCTACAACCTCGTGCCAATCCTGCTCCGCACGCAGAGGTCAGTGTCGTCCTACACCTCACTTAGCACGTGTTCAGCCAGTCTAGATCTGGTCGTCCTACACCTCACTTAACACGAGTCCAGCCTTTCTAGGTCTGGTCGTCCTACACCTCACTTAACACGCGTCCAGCCAGTCTAGGTCTGATCGTCCTACACCTCACTCAACACGCGTCCAGCCAATCTAGGTCTGGTCGTCCTACACCTCACTCAACACGCGTCCAGCCAGTCTAGGTCTGATCGTCCTACACCTCACTCAACCCGCGTCCAGCCAGTCTAGGTCTGGTCGTCCTACACCTCACTCTACACGCGTCCAGCCAGTCTAGGTCTGATCGTCCTACACCTCACTCTACACGCGTCCAGCCAGTCTAGGTCTGGTCGTCCTACACCTCACTCTACACGCGTCCAGCCAGTCTAGGTCTGATCGTCCTACACCTCACTCTACACGCGTCCAGCCAGTCTAGGTCTGGTCGTCCTACACCTCACTCTACACGCGTTCAGCCAGTCTAGGTCAGTTCCGTCCTACACCTCACTCTACACGCGTTCAGCCAGTCTAGGTCTGGTCGTCCTACACCTCACTCTACACGCGTCCAGCCAGTCTAGGTCTGATCGTCCTACACCTCACTCAACCCGCGTCCAGCCAGTCTAGGTCTGATCGTCCTACACCTCACTCTACACGCGTCCAGCCAGTCTAGGTCTGGTCGTCCTACACCTCACTCTACACGCGTTCAGCCAGTCTAGGTCAGTTCCGTCCTACACCTCACTCTACACGCGTTCAGCCAGTCTAGGTCTGGTCGTCCTACACCTCACTCTACACGCGTCCAGCCAGTCTAGGTCTGATCGTCCTACACCTCACTCTACACGCGTCCAGCCAGTCTAGGTCTGGTCGTCCTACACCTCACTCTACACGCGTTCAGCCAGTCTAGGTCTGATCGTCCTACACCTCACTCTACACGCGTCCAGCCAGTCTAGGTCTGGTCGTCCTACACCTCACTCTACACGCGTTCAGCCAGTCTAGGTCAGTTCCGTCCTACACCTCACTCTACACGCGTTCAGCCAGTCTAGGTCAGTTCCGTCCTACACCTCATTTAACACGCGTTCAGCCAGTCTAGGTCAGTGTCGTCCTACACCTCACTTAACACACGTTCAGCCAGTCTAGGTCAGTGTGGTCCTACACCTCACTTAACACGCGTTCAGCCAGTGTAGGACAGTGTCGTCCTACACTTCACTTAACACGCGTTCAGCCAATCTAGGTCTGGTCGTCCTACACCTCACTTAACACGCGTCCAGCCAGTCTAGGTCAGTGTCATCCTACACCTAATATAACACGCGTTCAGCCAGTCTATGTCTGGTCGTCCTACACCTCACTCAACACGAGTCCAGCCAGTCTAGGTCTGGTCGTCCTACACCTCACTCAACACGCGTCCAGCCAGTCTAGGTCTGGTCGTCCTACACCTCACTCAACACGCGTCAAGCCAGTCTAGGTCTGGTCGTCCTACACCTCACTCAACACGCGTCCAGCCAGTCTAGGTCTGGTCGCCTACACCTCACTCAACACGCGTTCAGCCAGTCTAGGTCAGTGCCGTCCTACACCTCACTTAACACGCGTTCAGCCAGTCTAGGTCAGTGTCGTCCTACACCTCACTTAACACGTGTTCAGCCAGTCTAGGTCAGTGTCGTCCTACACCTCACTTAACACGTGTTCAGTCAGTCTAGGTCAGTGTCGTCTACACCTCAGTTAACACGCATCCAGCCAGTCTAGATCAGTGTCGTCCTACACCTCACTTCACACGCGTTCAGCCAGTCTAGGTCAATGTCGTCCTACACCTCACTTAACACGTGTTCAGCCAGTCTAGGTCAGTGTCGTCCTACACCTCACTTAACACGCATTCAGCTAGTCTAGGTCTGGTCGTCCTACACCTCACTTAACATGCGTTCAGCCAGTCTAGGGTTGGTCGTCCTACACCTCAACACAAGTTCAGCCAGTCTAGGTCAGTGTCGTCCTACACCTCACTAAGCACGCGTCCAGCCAGTCTAGGTCAGTGTTGTCCTACACCTCACTTATCATGCGTTCAGCCAGTCTAGGGTTGGTCGTCCTACACCTCTACACGCGTTCAGCCAGTCTAGGTCTGGTCGTCCTCTACCTCAGTTAACACGCATCCAGCCAGTCTAGATCACTGTCGTCCTACACCTCACTTCACACGCGTTCAGCCAGTCTAGGTCAATGTCGTCCTACACCTCACTTAACACGTGTTCAGCCAGTCTAGGTCAGTGTCGTCCTACACCTCACTTAACACGCATTCAGCTAGTCTAGGTCTGGTCGTCCTACACCTCACTTAACATGCGTTCAGCCAGTCTAGGGTTGGTCGTCCTACACCTCAACACGCGTTCAGCCAGTCTAGGTCAGTGTCGTCCTACACCTCACTAAGCACGCGTCCAGCCAGTCTAGGTCAGTGTTGTCCTACACCTCACTTATCATGCGTTCAGCCAGTCTAGGGTTGGTCGTCCTACACCTCTACACGCGTTCAGCCAGTCTAGGTCTGGTCGTCCTCTACCTCACTTAACACGCGTCCAGCCAGTCTAGGTCAGTGTCGTCCTACACCTCACTTAGCACGCGTCCAGCCAGTCTAGGTCAGGTCGTCCTACACCTCACTTAACACGCGTCCAGCCAGTCTAGGTCAGGTCGTCCTACACCTCACTTAACATGCGTTCAGCCAGTCTAGGTCAGGTCGTCCTACACCTCACTTAACACGCATTCAGCTAGTCTAGGTCTGGTCGTCCTACACCTCACTTAACATGCGTTCAGCCAGTCTAGGTTGGTCGTCCTACACCTCAACACGTGTACAGCCAGTCTAGGTCAGGTCGTCCTACACCAAATTTAACACGCGTTCAGCCAGTCTAGGTCAGTGTTGTCCTACACCTCACTTAACACGCATCAATGAATCCAAGTCAGTGTCGTCCTACTCCTCACGTAACACGCGTCCAGCCAGTCTAGGTCAGGTCGTCCTACACCTAATTTAAACGCGTTCAGCCAGTCTAGGTCAATGTCCTCCTACACCTCACTTAACACGCATTTAGCCAGTCTAGGTCAGTGTCGTCCTACACCTCACTTATCACGCGTCCAGCCAGTCTATGTCAGTGTCGTCCTACACCTAATTTAACACGCGTTCAGCCAGTCTAGATCAGGTCGTCCTACACCTCACTTAACACGCGTCCAGCCAGTCTAGGTCTGATCGTCCTACACCTCACTCAACCCGCGTCCAGCCAGTCTAGGTCTGATCGTCCTACACCTCACTCAACACGCGTCCAGCCAGTCTAGGTCTGGTCGTCCTACACCTCACTCTACACGCGTCCAGCCAGTCTAGGTCTGATCGTCCTACACCTCACTCAACACGCGTCCAGCCAGTCTAGGTCTGGTCGTCCTACACCTCACTCTACACGCGTCCAGCCAGTCTAGGTCTGGTCGTCCTACACCTCACTCTACACGCGTTCAGCCAGTCTAGGTCAGTTCCGTCCTACACCTCACTCTACACGCGTTCAGCCAGTCTAGGTCAGTTCCGTCCTACACCTCATTTAACACGCGTTCAGCCAGTCTAGGTCAGTGTCGTCCTACACCTCACTTAACACACGTTCAGCCAGTCTAGGTCAGTGTGGTCCTACACCTCACTTAACACGCGTTCAGCCAGTGTAGGACAGTGTCGTCCTACACTTCACTTAACACGCGTTCAGCCAGTCTAGGTCTGGTCGTCCTACACCTCACTTAACACGCGTCCAGCCAGTCTAGGTCAGTGTCATCCTACACCTAATATAACACGCGTCCAGCCAGTCTATGTCTGGTCGTCCTACACCTCACTCAACACGAGTCCAGCCAGTCTAGGTCTGGTCGTCCTACACCTCACTCAACACGCGTCAAGCCAGTCTAGGTCTGGTCGTCCTACACCTCACTCAACACGCGTCCAGCCAGTCTAGGTCTGGTCGCCTACACCTCACTCAACACGCGTTCAGCCAGTCTAGGTCAGTGCCGTCCTACACCTCACTTAACACGTGTTCAGCCAGTCTAGGTCAGTGTCGTCCTACACCTCACTTAACACGTGTTCAGTCAGTCTAGGTCAGTGTCGTCTACACCTCAGTTAACACGCATCCAGCCAGTCTAGATCAGTGTCGTCCTACACCTCACTTCACACGCGTTCAGCCAGTCTAGGTCAATGTCGTCCTACACCTCACTTAACACGTGTTCAGCCAGTCTAGGTCAGTGT
The DNA here is from genome assembly GCF_016097555.1 of Gigantopelta aegis. NCBI lineage: Eukaryota > Metazoa > Mollusca > Gastropoda > Neomphalida > Peltospiridae > Gigantopelta > Gigantopelta aegis. The sequence continues at coordinate 96,403,449 of NC_054701.1, forward strand.
CGTCCTACACCTCACTTAACACGCATTCAGCTAGTCTAGGTCTGGTCGTCCTACACCTCACTTAACATGCGTTCAGCCAGTCTAGGGTTGGTCGTCCTACACCTCAACACGCGTTCAGCCAGTCTAGGTCAGTGTCGTCCTACACCTCACTAAGCACGCGTCCAGCCAGTCTAGGTCAGTGTTGTCCTACACCTCACTTATCATGCGTTCAGCCAGTCTAGGGTTGGTCGTCCTACACCTCTACACGCGTTCAGCCAGTCTAGGTCTGGTCGTCCTCTACCTCACTTAACACGCGTCCAGCCAGTCTAGGTCAGTGTCGTCCTACACCTCACTTAGCACGCGTCCAGCCAGTCTAGGTCAGGTCGTCCTACACCTCACTTAGCACGCGTCCAGCCAGTCTAGGTCAGGTCGTCCTACACCTCACTTAACACGCATTCAGCTAGTCTAGGTCTGGTCGTCCTACACCTCACTTAACATGCGTTCAGCCAGTCTAGGTTGGTCTTCCTACACCTCAACACGTGTACAGCCAGTCTAGGTCAGGTCGTCCTACACCAAATTTAACACGCGTTCAGCCAGTCTAGGTCAGTGTTGTCCTACACCTCACTTAACACGCATCAATGAATCCAAGTCAGTGTCGTCCTACTCCTCACGTAACACGCGTCCAGCCAGTCTAGGTCAGGTCGTCCTACACCTAATTTAAACGCGTTCAGCCAGTCTAGGTCAATGTCCTCCTACACCTCACTTAACACGCGTTTAGCCAGTCTAGGTCAGTGTCGTCCTACACCTCACTTATCACGCGTCCAGCCAGTCTATGTCAGTGTCGTCCTACACCTAATTTAACACGCGTTCAGCCAGTCTAGATCAGGTCGTCCTACACCTCACTTAACACGCGTCCAGCCAGTCTAGGTCTGATCGTCCTACACCTCACTCAACCCGCGTCCAGCCAGTCTAGGTCTGATCGTCCTACACCTCACTCAACACGCGTCCAGCCAATCTAGGTCTGGTCGTCCTACACCTCACTCAACACGCGTCCAGCCAGTCTAGGTCTGATCGTCCTACACCTCACTCAACCCGCGTCCAGCTAGTCTAGGTCTGGTCGTCCTACACCTCACTTAACACGCGTTCAGCCAGTCTAGGTCAGTTCCGTCCTACACCTCACTCTACACGCGTTCAGCCAGTCTAGGTCAGTTCCGTCCTACACCTCATTTAACACGCGTTCAGCCAGTCTAGGTCAGTGTCGTCCTACACCTCACTTAACACACGTTCAGCCAGTCTAGGTCAGTGTGGTCCTACACCTCACTTAACACGCGTTCAGCCAGTGTAGGACAGTGTCGTCCTACACTTCACTTAACACGCGTTCAGCCAGTCTAGGTCTGGTCGTCCTACACCTCACTTAACACGCGTCCAGCCAGTCTAGGTCAGTGTCATCCTACACCTAATATAACACGCGTTCAGCCAGTCTATGTCTGGTCGTCCTACACCTCACTCAACACGAGTCCAGCCAGTCTAGGTCTGGTCGTCCTACACCTCACTCAACACGCGTCAAGCCAGTCTAGGTCTGGTCGTCCTACACCTCACTCAACACGCGTCCAGCCAGTCTAGGTCTGGTCGCCTACACCTCACTCAACACGCGTTCAGCCAGTCTAGGTCAGTGCCGTCCTACACCTCACTTAACACGTGTTCAGCCAGTCTAGGTCAGTGTCGTCCTACACCTCACTTAACACGTGTTCAGTCAGTCTAGGTCAGTGTCGTCTACACCTCAGTTAACACGCATCCAGCCAGTCTAGATCAGTGTCGTCCTACACCTCACTTCACACGCGTTCAGCCAGTCTAGGTCAATGTCGTCCTACACCTCACTTAACACGTGTTCAGCCAGTCTAGGTCAGTGTCGTCCTACACCTCACTTAACACGCATTCAGCTAGTCTAGGTCTGGTCGTCCTACACCTCACTTAACATGCGTTCAGCCAGTCTAGGGTTGGTCGTCCTACACCTCAACACGCGTTCAGCCAGTCTAGGTCAGTGTCGTCCTACACCTCACTAAGCACGCGTCCAGCCAGTCTAGGTCAGTGTTGTCCTACACCTCACTTATCATGCGTTCAGCCAGTCTAGGGTTGGTCGTCCTACACCTCTACACGCGTTCAGCCAGTCTAGGTCTGGTCGTCCTCTACCTCACTTAACACGCGTCCAGCCAGTCTAGGTCAGTGTCGTCCTACACCTCACTTAGCACGCGTCCAGCCAGTCTAGGTCAGGTCGTCCTACACCTCACTTAACACGCGTCCAGCCAGTCTAGGTCAGTGTCGTCCTACACCTCACTTAACATGCGTTCAGCCAGTCTAGGTCAGGTCGTCCTACACCTCACTTAAGACGCATTAAGCTAGTCTAGGTCTGGTCGTCCTACACCTCACTTAACATGCGTTCAGCCAGTCTAGGTTGGTCGTCCTACACCTCAACACGTGTACAGCCAGTCTAGGTCAGGTCGTCCTACACCAAATTTAACACGCGTTCAGCCAGTCTAGGTCAGTGTTGTCCTACACCTCACTTAACAAGCATTCAATGAATCCAAGTCAGTGTCGTCCTACTCCTCACGTAACACGCGTCCAGCCAGTCTAGGTCAGGTCGTCCTACACCTAATTTAAACGCGTTCAGCCAGTCTAGGTCAATGTCCTCCTACACCTCACTTAACACGCGTTTAGCCAGTCTAGGTCAGTGTCGTCCTACACCTCACTTATCACGCGTCCAGCCAGTCTATGTCAGTGTCGTCCTACACCTAATTTAACACGCGTTCAGCCAGTCTAGATCAGGTCGTCCTACACCAAATTTAACACGCGTTCAGCCAGTCTAGGTCAGTGTCGTCCTACACCTAATTTAACACGCGTTCAGCCAGTCTAGGTCAGGTCGTCCTACACCTCACTTAACACGTGTCCAGCCAGTCTAGGTCAGGTCGTCCTACACCAAATTTAACACGCGTCCAGCCAGTCTAGGTCAGGTCGTCCTACACCTAATTTAACACGCGTTCAGCCAGTCTAGATCAGGTCGTCCTACACCAAATTTAACACGCGTTCAGCCAGTCTAGGTCAGTGTCGTCCTACACCTAATTTAACACGCGTTCAGCCAGTCTAGGTCAGGTCGTCCTACACCTCACTTAACACGCGTCCAGCCAGTCTAGATCAGGTCGTCCTACACCTAATTTAACCCGCGTTCAGGCAGTCTAGGTCTGGTCGTCCTACACCTCACTTAACACGCGTCCAGCCAGTCTAGGTTAGTGTCGTCCTACACCTCAGTTAACACGTTCAGCTAGTCTAGGTCAGGTCGTCCTACACCTCACTTAACACGCGTCCAGCCAGTCTAGGTCAGGTCGTCCTACACCTAATTTAACACGCGTGCAGGCAGTCTAGGTTAGTGTCGTCCTACACCTCAGTTAACACGTTCAGCTAGTCTAGGTCAGGTCGTCCTACACCGCACTTAACACGCGTCCAGCCAGTCTAGGTTAGTGTCGTCCTACACCTCAGTTAACACGTTCAGCTAGTCTAGGTCAGGTCGTCCTACACCTCACTTAACACGCGTCCAGCCAGTCTAGGTTAGTGTCGTCCTACACCTCAGTTAACACGATCAGCTAGTCTAGGTCAGGTCGTCCTACACCGCACTTAACACGCGTCCAGCCAGTCTAGGTTAGTGTCGTCCTACACCTCAGTTAACACGTTCAGCTAGTCTAGGTCAGGTCGTCCTACACCTCACTTAACACGCGTCCAGCCAGTCTAGGTTAGTGTCGTCCTACACCTCAGTTAACACGTTCAGCTAGTCTAGGTCAGGTCGTCCTACACCGCACTTAACACGCGTCCAGCCAGTCTAGGTTAGTGTCGTCCTACACCTCAGTTAACACGTTCAGCTAGTCTAGGTCAGGTCGTCCTACACCTCACTTAACACGCGTCCAGCCAGTCTAGGTTAGTGTCGTCCTACACCTCAGTTAACACGTTCAGCTAGTCTAGGTCAGGTCGTCCTACACCTCACTTAACACGCGTTCAGCCAGTCTAGGTCAGGTCGTCCTACACCTAATTTAACACGCGTCCAGCCGGTCTAGATCAGTGTCATCCTACACCTCACTTAACACGTTCAGCTAGTCTAGGTCAGGTCGTCCTACACCTCACTTAACACGCGTCCAGCCAGTCTAGGTCAGGTCGTCCTACACCTAATTTAACACGCGTGCAGGCAGTCTAGGTCTGGTCGTCCTACACCTCACTTAACACGCGTCCAGCCAGTCTAGGTTAGTGTCGTCCTACACCTCAGTTAACACGCGTTCAGCCAGTCTAGGTCTGGTCGTCCTACACCTCAGTTAACACGCGTTCAGCCAGTCTAGGTCTGGTCGTCCTACACCTCACTTAACACACGTTCAGTCAGTCTAGGTCTGGTCGTCCTACACCTCACTTAACACGCGTTCAGTCAGTCTAGGTCAGTGTCGTCCTACACTCACTTAACACACGTTCAGTCAGTCTAGGCAGTGTCGTCCTACACCTCACTTAACACGCGTTCAGCCAGTCTAGGTCAGGTCGGCCTACACCTCACTTAACACGCGTTCAGCCAGTCTAGGTCTGGTCATATGTTTAGATGATCCATAATAACATGTTGTGGTATATACCAGACCTAATTATATGGTGAGGTTTAGACCAAGTCTAATTAGAGGTTGTGGTTAATAGCAGGTCTAATGAGAGGTTGTGGTTTAGACAAGGTCTGGTTGACATGTTGTGGTTTAGACTAGGTCTGGTTTAGAGGTTGTGGTGTAGACCAGGTATAATGTGAAGCTGTGGCTTATACCACGTCTAATGAGAGGTTGTCTCTTAGACCAGGCCTGGCTGAAAGGTTGTGGCTTAGACCAGGTCTGGTGTGGGAAGTTGTGGTTTAGACCAGGTCTGGTGTGGGAGGTTGTGGTTTAGACCAGGTCTGATTGAAAGGTTGTGGTTTAGATCAGGTCTGGTGTGGGAGGTTGTGGTTTAGACCAGGTCTGGTTGAAAGGTTGTGATTTAGACCAGGTCTGGTGTGGGAGGTTGTGGTTTAGACCAGGTCTGGTGTGGGAGGTTGTGGTTTAGACCAGGTATGTTTGAGAGGTTGTTTTTTAGACCAGGTCTTGTGTGGGAAGTTGTGGTTTAGACCAGATCTGTTTGAAAGGTTATGGTTTAGACATGTGGGAGGTTGTGGTTTTGACATGTTCTGGTGTGGGAGGTTGTGGTTTAGACCAGGTCTGGTGTGGGAGATTGTGATTTAGGCCAGGTCTGGTATTTTACAGTTTATCACCAATGAGAATCTTCATTGCAGACCACACTGCTTGTTGTTGGGTCACGTGGCCGGAACTGACGTGTATGTGGACAAGAAAACCCACCATGAGGTAATTGTTAAACTACGTCTTAAATCTAAACCTTCTACAGTGCAAGAAATATTATCTCGTTGTAGATATGTAGTTGATATTGAATAGCTGTAAAGAGATCTTATCCGGGGATCCAAATTAAGTGTTGGTCACCTACAGCAATGTTGAACCCATCTACGGCATTTGTAAATCAGTCACCTTTGCAACAAAAGCAGTAGAGAAGTATTTCCATCATTCTACCCTCACGATTATTTGTAATCCGTGTAAAAATGCATAGTGATCCGTTTGCAACCTATATAGCTCTATGGCAGTAATGCTACTATTAAAAAAAAATGTTATTCAGATTCGGACAATTTAGTTAATTCAGTCTGCCCCCCCCCCCCCCTCCCCCCCCCCCCCCCCCCCCCCCCCCCTTACAAAAATGGGAGCCCGTACGCCTATGGTAATTGGTTCTAATTCTTGTTATTGAATTCATCATTTTGAAAAGAGCATAGTTTAAATTAATCTATATAAAGCTCAACCAATTTAATAGCTATTTCTGGGTACAGATTTGTTGATGAATGTAAGACAAATTTCTTTTCCAGGCCCGGGATATTCCAGGAATTAAGATTTTCCGATTTGAAGCACCTCTGTATTTTGCAAACATGGAATACTTCCGCCAGATGCTCATCAAGGAAACTGGTCTGGACCCCAATGAACTGCATCACCAACATCGGCATGAACGTCAAGCTAGTGCAACCGCGCGACACCACGAGGTTATTGGGGGAGTGGGCTGGGTGTGGAGTGTATTGGGGGAATGGCTGGCTGGTGGGAATGTATTTGGGGGAATAGGTTGGGTGGTGAGCCTCTATTTGGGGGATGGGTTTGGGTAATGGGTCTGCATTTCGAGGATGGGTTTCGTGGGTGGTCTGTATCCGGGGCATGGGTTAGAGGGAGGTCTGTCTTTGGGAAATGGGTTGGTGGGTGGTTTGGTGGGACATCTGTATTTGGGAAATGGGTTAGTGGGTGGTCTGTCTTGGGGGGATGGATTGGTGAGTGGTCTGTCTTTGGGGGATGGGTTGGTGGATCATCTGTATTTGGGGGATGGGTTAGTGGGAGGTCTGTCTTTGGGGGATGGGTTGGTGGGTGGTCTGTATTTGGGGGATGGGTTGGTGGAAGGTCTAGGTGGGTCGTCTGTATTTGGGGGATGGGTTGATGGAAGGTCTGTATTTGGGGGATGGGTTGGTGGGTCGTCTGTATTTGGGGGATGGATTGGTGGAAGGTCTGTCTTTGGGGGATGGGTTGGTGGGTCATATGTATTTGGGGGATGGGTTGGTGGAAGTCTACATTTCAGAGATGGGTTTGGTGGGTGGTATGTATTTTGAGGATGGGTTAGTGGGAGGTCTGTACCTGGGGGATGCGTTGGTGGTGGTCTGGATTTTGTTGATCGGCTGGCTGGTGGGTGTGTATTTGGCGGATGGGTGGATGGTGGGTGGTATGTATTTGGGAGATGAGTTGGTGGATGGTCAATATCTGTAGGATGGGTTGGTGGGTAGTTTGTATTTTGGGGATGGGTTGGATGGTGGTTGTGTATTTGGGGGATGAGTGAATGGTGGGTATATGTTTTGGAGATGGGTTGGGTGATGGGTCTGTATCTATCTATCTATCTATCTCTATCTCTATCTCTAAATCTAAAAATCTATATCTATATCTATCTATCTATATATATATATATATATATATATATATATATATATATATATATATATATATATATATATATATATAATGTAAATATGCATGTATTGCAAGCTATTTTCTGTTGAGGTGCCAAAAATCCGAAAACAAACCGAAATACGGATACGAATATGTTTATTTGGATCGCCAATCATTTCACAGCGTGATGATAAATATGTGATGATGATTATGATGATGATAATGATGATGAAGCATTAATATATGTGTACACGTAGGCCTAATGCTTATGTAAACAGTTTTTGTTTTTCATCACTTTGTGTTAGCAGAATTAATGTTTACAAAGTCTACCTAAACATGTTAATAAATAAATCATATTAATTACCTAATTAGCTAACTAATTGACTGGTAGAAGAAAGGAAGTAAGCAGACCCATGTGAATACTATTACATAACACTTGGTATTTATGCAAATGAAGAAAGGACAACGTTATGTTTTAACGAGCATTATGTGGAGACTGTCACAGTGTCAGTGCTGGTGCGATTCCTTCAACAGGTCTAATGTTGTAATTGTATTTTCAGGTGTGTCTGGCAGCGACAGACACGTGGTCGGAGCAGCCATGTGACGGTCACGTGCACGACAACCTGGTTGCTAGGAAACAGAAGCTGCAGGTGCTGGCTGATGACCAGACGGAGGAGGTGACATATGCCATCATCCTGGATGGGTCGACGATCCAGTACGTGGACTCCATGACGGTCAGAATCCTGCTGGAGGTGAGAGAAACCAGACACAGCTAGCTAGACACGAGACTAAACACACACAGCTAGCTAGACACGAGACTAAACACACACAGCTAACTAGACACGAGACTAAACACACACAGCTAGCTAGACACGAGACTAAACACACACAGCTAGCTAGACACGAGACTAAACACACACAGCTAGGTACACACGAGACTAAACACACACAGCTACCTAGACACGAGACTAAATACACACAGCTAACTAGAGACGAGACTAAACACACACACACACACACAGCTAGCTAGAGACGAGACTAAACACACACAGCTAGCTAGACACAAGACTAAACACACACAGCTAGCTAGACACGAGACTAAACACACACAGCTAAGTACACACGAGACTAAACACACACAGCTAAATACACACGAGACTAAACACACACAGCTATCTAGACACGAGACTAAACACACACAGCTAGCTAGACACGAGACTAAACACACACAGCTAGCTAGACACGAGACTAAACACACACAGCTAGCTGGACACTAGACTAAACAGACCCTATTTTGATCTTGTAAATACGTTTTCATCTTTTCAGTGAAAATATTGCAAACACTTAGGAAAACCCCAACTATCTTGACAGTTTGGAAACAGAATATACTTTATTCGTGAATACCTGATACCTCTGTTGAACAGTGTTTCATGAATGGGTACTATCACACTGTATTAGGGAGTGGCAGTCCTCGTACAGGTACTTATTAGGAATGACATTGTATTTGGAATGGCTGTCCTCGTGGAGGTACGAATGTGGAATGACATCGTATTGGGAGTGGCAGTCCTCATAGAGGTACGAATTAGGAAGGACATCATAATGTGGAGTGGCAGTCCTCATGGAAGTACGAATTATGAATGACATCGTATTGGGAGTAGCCATTCTCATGGTCTGAATTATACATGACATCATACTGGGGAGTGGCAGTCTTTGTGCACGTACGAATTATGAATGACTTTGTATTGTGAGTGGCAGTCCTCGTGTAGATCCGAATTAGGAATGGCAACGTACTGGGGAGTGGCAGTCCTCATGAAGGTACGAATTAGGAATGATATATGACGTCATTCTATATTCAAACAAATGACCTTGTCAAAATGTCCTTTAGACTGCTTTATGCAGTTAAGGTTTTTGACTGCAGTTAGGGTTTTGTTGTTCTTCAATGGCGGATCTAAGGGGGAAATCATGGCCCACTCCTCACCCCCAACCCCTTTAAATTTTGTGACCTTTATATTTGTATTGTTTTTATTTTTTTACATTGGAGAATCCGATGAATCTCTTTGTGAATGTTTGTAGCCTTCGGCCACATGTCACTGAGGTCCCTCTAAATGGATTTTTCTGAATCTGACACTGTTCTGTGTGTGGCGTATTGTCAAAGCTGATCTATAGATGAAATACATGTAGGGTGTACATCATAAGATGTAAATCTTGTAGACTGGCTGCCCTTCTATAGATGAAATAGGATGTAAATCCTGTAGACTGGCTGCCCTTCTATAGATGAAGTAGGATGTAAATCATGTAATCTGGCTGTCCTCATGTAGATGAAATAGGATGTAAATCCTGTAGACTGGCTGCCCTTCTATAGATGAAATAGGATGTAAATCCTGTAGTCTGGCTGTCCTCATGTAGATGAAATAGGATGTAAATCCTGTAGACTGGCTGTCCTCGTGTAGATGAAATAGGATGTAAGTCCTGGCTGTCTTCGTGTAGATGAAATAGGATGTAAGTCCTGTAGACTGGATGCCCTTCTATAGATGAAATAGGATGTAAGTCCTGTAGACTGGCTGCCCTTCTATAGATGAAATAGGATGTAAATCCTGTAGTCTGGCTGTCCTCATGTAGATGAAATAGGATGTAAATCCTGTAGTCTGGCTGTCCTCATGTAGATCAAATAGGATGTAAATCCTGTAGTCTGGCTGTCCTCGTGTAGATGAAATAGGATGTAAATCCTATAGTCTGGCTGCTCTTCTATAGATGAAATAGGATGTAAATCCTGTAGTCTGGCTATCCTCATGTAGATGAAATAGGATGTAAGTCCTGGCTGTCCTCGTGTAGATGAAATAGGATGTAAGTCCTGTAGACTGGATGCCCTTCTATAGATGAAATAGGATGTAAGTCCTGTAGACTGGCTGCCCTTCTATAGATGAAATAGGATGTAAATCCTGAAGTCTGGCTGTCCTCATGTAGATGAAATAGGATGTAAATCCTGTAGTCTGGCTGTCCTCATGTAGATGAAATAGGATGTAAGTCCTGTAGTCTGGCTGTCCTCGTGTAGATGAAATAGGATGTAAGTCCTGTAGACTGGCTGCCCTTTTATAGATGAAATAGAATGTAAATCCTGTAGTCTGGCTGTCCTCATGTAGATGAAATAGGATGTGTAGAAAACGTTTCTGGATAATGGCAAACAGAAAAGGAACACATAGTCTTAACGTAGAGAATTACATAGAACGGTTCTCGAATATTACTAATGTCTATGTGTATTAAGGCCTTAATTACTTTAGAGAAAATAGTTCTTAGTTACATATCTTATTAATGTCACGACGAAATGAGGCCTTAGATACATTAAAGAAAATAGTTCTTAGTTACATATCTTATTAATGTCATGACGAAATGAGGCCTTAGATACATTAAAGAAAATAGTTCTTAGTTACATATCTTATTAGTGTCATGACGAAATGAGGCCTTAGATACATTGAAGAAAATAGTTCTCGGCTACGTGCCATATTCATTTGAATAACAAAACTGCATTCTGTGATCAGGATCGTATTTCTGCACAAGGCAGGGTCAAAATGATGTTTTAGGCAACGTTGTGATTGTTTCCATGATCCACTATCACGTGCTCGTCCTGCACCGCCTATAAGACGACTGTCACTCCCAAGTCTAGCTTAAAAAAGCTAAAATTAGAAAAGCTAAACTTGCCCGGCATAGAGCTCAGCGGAATATCTTATTCATGTCATGGCAAAATGATACATTAATTGCATTAGACAAAATAGTTCTTAGCTACATATGTTATTAGAGTCGTGGCGAAATGAGTCCCTGTTTGCATTTTTTTAAAGTTACATATCTTAGAGAAAGATTCATAGAATATAATTATGAGTTGCATATTTTAGAAAACAGAATTCGCTGTATATAAACTGAGTCAAATTAAAAACTTCACAATCTAAAATTTAAATAAAGTCAATGAGTGTTGAAAGCAGGTATTTTTTCACGAATAAATATTGTAATGGCAATGTCGACACTCCATTTTAAGCCCATCACAGCCCACGTGACCCGATCTATAGCACGTGCACAGCACCATTGAGGCAAAAGTGGTTTTGCACGTGCCACTGGTCACGTGACTACAATAACACACGTGTTTTCATCGTTACCTGCTCACAGTAGTCTGACACAAAGAAAAAATACATCAAAACGATATTTGTTACGACCTGTTTCGATGCCACGCCTCACACATGTGCAGCGTGAAGGTGCCATCGGCATGTTGCACGCGGGAAGGTCAGTAGCTGACGTTGCAAGGGCGTTGGGTTGCAGTCGACGGGCAATTTATGATCTGTGAACACGAGTACAACAAACGGGCACCACAGTTGATCGCCCCCGACCGGGTAGACCACATACGACGTCACAGGCAGATGACCGTCATATTGTGTTACGTCACCTCCGCAACCGTTTCATGACAGCTACAGCAACCAGTAATGAACTTTTCAGACGTCGGTTGTCCGCGCAAACGATTCGAAATCGGCTGCGAACTACTCACCTCTACGCACGGCACCCATATGTTGCACCCATTTTGACCCAATTCCATCGACCTCAATGTCAACTGTGGGCACTTGCGATGGACTCAGAGGGAATGTAACAGAGTCGTGTTTAGCGATGAATCAAGATTCACACTGATATTTGCCGATGGCAGGCAGAGGTTTTGGAGAAGACGTGGTGAACGTCATGCTCAGTGTTCTGTCAGTGAAGTTGACAGATTCGGAGGAGGAAGTGTAATGGTTTGGTATGCTTTCTGTGGAAATGGACGTTCTCGACTTTTTGTCATCCGTGGCATCCTCAACGCTGCTGCATACCGCGACCAGGTGCTGACCCAGGAACTGGTTCCTTTCATGGCAGCTCATGGTCCAGGCCTGATCTTTCAGCATGACAACGTCAGACCCCACACGGCCATCTTGACAAGGGATTACCTGAGGAACGCGGTCGCCCGACCTGAATCCCATTGAGCACGTCTGAGATGTGCTGGGAAGACGCCTGCGCACTCTCAGGAACCCTCCACAGACTTTGCAGGAACTTGATGCCTCATTAGTGGAACAGTGGTGCTGTATCCCTAATGCAGTTTTACACGCATCAGGCAGTCGATGAGGAGGCGTTGTCTTGCATGTTGTGGGTACACATGGAGGGCATACGCGCTACTGACCCTGTGATTTCATCAGACAACCCTGCTTGTGAATTACCATTTTGACTGTTTGTGGTTTTGACAAATGCTGTGGGCGCATCGAACAGATTTTTGACTCAACATTTATTCCTATTCTTTCTTTGGACGTCAGAGAATTGAAAAAATACCTTATTTAACATGTTCTTCTGTCATATTTGCTAATTAGTCAAGATGAAACGGTTGTGTAACGTCATGGAACATTAGTTCGCAGGAAGACTATGTCCTGTACAATGTTGGGAACATTTCAAATATATACTTGTCCTGTCGTGTTTACATCCCCCATACTCGGTTCCGAGGGCCGTGTACGTACATTATACTACACTAGAATATTGATTTCTTTGTTTCAGATCATCAAGGTGTACAAAACTGTCGATATTGACGTGTATCTCGCAGAGTGCAAGGGTAAGCTCACAGTAGCGTATGTGTCTTCATTAGAATACAGCTTTAATACAGATTTACCTTTAAAGTCGCAGACCCTTATTTTAATGCGTGAAAAATGACACTAAATTTGGTTAATATGTAATGCACCTGGATGAAGTTACGATAGAATAGAACGAGGTATGTGACGTTGAAACGGGGGAAGACCTCTAAAATAGATCAGAGCTCGACACCATAACAGTTACTTCTCAGAGGTACGTGCGTTTTATAAATTATTTTAAAAATACATATCGTGGTATTACAAACGCCAGGATGAACAGAAACATTTCGTGTGTATGGAAATGAATAATATTCATTCATTCTTTATACACTTTGAGCTATAAAGCTCATAAGTTACATCAAGAAAACATATAAATACATAAATACACAAATACACAGGTGAACAATGGTGACACATAATGAAATAATGTGCAATGGAAAGTAAGTAAACAATAAATAAATAAATAATAATTTGTATAAGTAACTAAATAAATAAATAAAATAAATAAATACATAGTGTTGGTTATTAACTATGTAGCTTGATACAGATAATTTCCTAAATTGCGTAACTGCTTACTGTTATTAATAGAGAATGGTTGAATAAATTTGTAAACAGATGGGTTTTTCTAATAGTAGGGTTTAATATATTACCTTCTTGATTCACTATAAAACGGACATACCAGTACAAAATGAAATTTATCTTCAATATCTTTATCACAAATTAAACAATCTATTTGCTCTGTCAGTATTATTGTATCTGCCAGTTTCAATAGCTAGATTGTGTGATGATAGACGGTATCTTGTTATAGCTTACCTAAATCGCTCTGGGATGTAATATTGCAAAGCATAAATAGCAATATAATGTAAGTAATGTGTACATTTTGTGGAATCTGAGATTTGAGCTCTGACTTGTTGGGATTGGTCTATTATTCTCTGTTTAATAAGTGTTAAATGCATTGGGTCTAGCTGTTGGTGGGTCCATAAATCACTAAATCCTAGCATGTTTAGTTCGTGTTTTATTTGATATGCTCAGTTGTTTTTATTTTTATTTTCAACACAATCGTACAAATATATATAAATAACAATTTTTGAGAATGTAATTATCTGTGTTCAGAAGCTTAGACCAGTACTTTATCATGTTAAATACTCTATTAGTGTGTAATGGGAGGCGGCCGAGTTCAGCATATTAGTAGATAGTTTAACCCCAAGTAGTGTTTTTTAACAAAAATTAAGATGTACTCTTTCAACAGTATCTCCTTTATAAGATCCCCACACTTCTGAAGCATAACATACAATACATGTGATATAACAGTCAAACAATGATATCAATGTTTCAATATTTAACTTCAAAGGTTTTGTTTTAGAATATAAATAACAAAATACAAGTACATGTAATGTTTAATTTCAATTATCAATCTAATTTATGTGTATGAACAGTTAACATGATTGTAATCGTGTCTATGCGTATGAACAATTAACACGATTGTAATCTTATATATGTGTATGAACAGTTAACGTCAATGAAATCTTGTTTATGTATATAGACAGGTTGAATGTCATCTTGTATCTGTCTATGCACGGTTAGCATGAATGTAATTTTGTCTATATGTATGAACAGTTAAAGGGGTTGTAATCTTGTCTATGTGTACGAACAGTTAAAGGGGATGAAATCTTGTCTATGTGTATGAACAGTTAAAGGGGTTGAAATCTTGTCTATGTGTATGAACAGTTAAAGGGGTTGAAATCTTGTCTATGTGTATCAGAAGTTACAGTCGCAGACCCTAGTTTCAACCCATGAAAATTGACATTAAATTTAGTTAATCTACAAACCTGCAACAAATTTGGATAAAGTAACAACACGATGAAACAACAGTCTGTGACGTTGAAATGGGGAAATTCCCTTTAAAATAGACTAAAACTCGATTCCCTAACTTCTCAGACGCACGTGCGGTTGTTGTTGTTTTTTGTTTGTGTTTTTTGTTGTTGTTTTTTTTTATGACCTGAAACACATCGGATGGACAGAAATGGATATTGTAAACAATAAAATCTAAGTAAAGTGTTATTTCAGTTATCAAAAACGGCTCTAATAATAAACAATATACTGTAGTGTTTAAAAACTAGGTTCTGTCACTTTATTTGATTTTTACTTTGTCTATGTGTATGAACAGTGAGATGATTGAAATATATATGTGTATGAACGGTTAACGTGATTTTTATTTTGTCTACGTGTATGAACAGTTATAGAGATTAAAATCTTGTCTATGTGTATGAACAGTTAAGGTAATTTTTAATTTGTATATGTGTATGATAAGTTAACGTGATTATAATCTCGTCTATGTGTGTGTGAACAATTAAGGTAATTTGTATTTTGCCTGTGTGTATAAACAGATAACGTGAATGTAATCTTGTGTATATGTATGAACAGTTAACGTGCTTGAAATGTGGTCTATGTGTATGAACAGTTAACATGATTTTTATTTTGTCCATGTGTTTGAACATTTAACTTGATGAAATAGTGTCTATACATGTGAACAGTTAACGTGATTGTATTTCTTGTTTATGTGTATGGACAGTTAACGTGATATTTAATTTGTATATGTGTATAAACAGTTAACATGGTTGTAATATTATCTATATGTATAAACAGGTAACGTTATTTTTAGTTTATCGGTGTATAAACAGTTAACGTGATTAAACTGTTGTCTATGTGTATGAACAGTTAAGGTGATTTTATATTTTGCTATGTGTATGAACAGTTATACGATTGTAATCTTCACTATGTATATAAACAGTTACCGTGATTGTAATCTTGTTTGTGTGTATGAACAGCTGATGTGAGAGTGATGCTGGAGAAGTCGGGGATCTACAAACACATTCACCGCCGACACGTCTGTGCCACCATCCACCACGCAGTCATGTGTGCTCAGAGGTCAAAGTCCATCTCTCTAGACGTGAGTACACCTAACAAGTCAATGTATCTAGATTGAGTACACCTAACAAGTCAATGTATTTAGATTGAGTACACCTAACAAGTCAATGCATCTAGATTGAGTACACCCAACAAGTCAATGTATTTAGATTGAGTACACCCAACAAGTCAATGTATTTAGATTGAGTACACCTAACAAGTCAATGTATTAGATTGAGTACACCTAACAAGTCAATGCATCTAGATTGAGTACACCTAACAAGTCAATGTATTTAGATTGAGTACACATAACAAGTCAGTGTATCTAGATTGAGTACACCTAACAAGTCAGTGTATCTAGATGTGAGTACACCTAGCAAGTCAGTGTATCTAGATGTGAGTACACCTAACAAGTCAATGTATCTATACGTGAGTACACCTAGCAAGTCGATGTATCTAGACGTTAGTACACCTAACAAGTCAATGTATCTAGACGTGAGTACACCTAGCAAGTTAGTGTATCTAGACGTGAGTACACCTAACAAGTCAATGTATCTAGACGTGAGCATACCTAACAATTCCATCTCTCTAGCCGTGAGTAGATCTCACAAGTCTTTCTCTCTAGCCGTGAGTATACCTCACAAGTCTTTTTCTCAAACCGTGAGCATACCTAAAACGCCTTTCTCTCTAGCCGTGAGTATACCTCACAAGTCTGTCTCTCTAGCCGTGAGCATACCTAACAAGTATTTCTATCTAGCCGTGAGTATACTTCACAAATCCATCTCTCGAACCGTGAGCATACCTAACAAGTCTTTCTCTCTAGCCATGAGTATACTTCACAAATCCATCTCTCTAGCCGTGAGTAGATCTCACAAGTCTTTCTCTCTAGCCGTGAGTATACCTCACAAGTCTTTTTCTCAAACCGTGAGCATACCTAAAACGCCTTTCTCTCTAGCCGTGAGTATACCTCACAAGTCTGTCTCTCTAGCCGTGAGCATACCTAACAAGTATTTCTATCTAGCCGTGAGTATACTTCACAAATCCATCTCTCGAACCGTGAGCATACCTAACAAGTCTTTCTCTCTAGCCATGAGTATACTTCACAAATCCATCTCTCTAGCCGTGAGTATACCTCACAAGTCTTTTTTTCTAGCAGTGAGTATACCTCACAAGTCTTTGTCTCTAGCTGTGAGTATACCTCACAAGTCTTTGTCTCTAGCCGTGAGTATACCTCACACGTCTTTCTCTCTAGCCATGAGTACACCTGACAAGTTTTTCTCTCTAGCCATGAGTATACCTCACAAGTCTTTCTCTCTAGTCGTGAGTATACCTCACAAGTCTTTCTCTCTAGCTGTGAATATACCTCACACGTCTTTCTCTCTAACCGTGAGTATACCTCACAGGTTTTTGTCTCTAGCCGTGAGTATACCTCACAAGTCCTTCTCTCTAGCAGTGAGTATACCCCACAAGTCTCTCTCTCTAGCAGTGAGTATACCTCACAAGTCTTTCTCTCTAGCCGTGAGTATACCTCACAAGTCTTCTCTAGCCATGAGTACACCCGACAAGTCTTTCTCTCTAGCTGTGAGTATACTTTACACGTCTTTCTCTCTAGCCGTGAGTATACCTCACAAGTTTTTCTCGCTAGTCATGAGTATACTTCACAAGATTTTATCTTTAGCTGTGAGTATACCTCACACGTCTTTCTCTCTAGCCGTGAGTATACCTCACAAGTTTGTCTCGCTAGTCGTGAGTATACTTCACAAGATTTTATCTTTAGCTGTGAGTATACTTCACACGTCTTTCTCTCTAGCCGTGAGTATACCTCACAAGTTTGTCTCGCTAGTCGTGAGTATACTTCACAAGATTTTATCTTTAGCTGTGAGTATACCTCACACGTCTTTCTCTCTAGCCGTGAGTATACCTCACAAGTCTTTCTCTCTAGTCACAAGTCTTTCTCTCTAGTCGTGAGTATACCTCACAAGTCTTTCTCTCTAGACGTGTGCACACCTGTCAAGTCTTTCGTTCTAGCTTTGAGTAAAAAATACACCTCACTAGTCTTTTTCTCTTGCTGTGAGAATACCTCACAAGTCTTACTCTCTAGACATATAAGCACATTGTTCAAGTCCTTCTCACCAGACATGAGTACACCTAATATGTTAAAGTTTAAACGTGGGTACATTAGCAAGCCCATCTCCAGACGTGAGTACATTAATAAGCCGATCTCCAGACGTGAGTACATTAGCAAGCCCATATCCAGACGTGAGTACATTGGCAAGCCCATCTCCAGACGTGAGTGCATTGACAAGCCCATCTCCAGACGTGAGTGCATTAGCAAGCCCATCTCCAGACGTGAGTACTTTAGAAAGCCCATCTCCAGACGTGAGTACATTAGCAAGCCCATCTCCAGACGTGAGTACATTAGCAAGACCATCTCCAGACGTGAGTACACTAGCAAGTCCATCTCCAGACGTGAGTACACTAGCAAGTCCATCTCCAGACGTGAGTATATTAGGAAGCCCATATCCAGACGTGAATACATTAGCAAGTCCATCTCCAGACGTGGGTACATTATCAAGCCCATCTCCAGACGTGAGTACACTAGAAAGCCCATCTCCAGACGTGAGTACACTAACAAGTCCATCTCCAGACATGAGTGCATTAGGAAGCCCATCTCCAGACGTGAGTGCACTAGCAAGTCCATCTCCAGATGTGAGTGCATTAGCAAGTCCATCTCCAGACGTGAGTGCATTAGGAAGCCCATATCCAGATGTGAGTACATTAGCAAGCCCATCTCTTTAGATGTGAGTGCACCTAACAATTTCATCTCTAGACGTGAGTATAAAAACCCGTTAAAGTTTGTTTTCTTTAATGATACCACTAGAGATTATTAATTTATTACTCGTTGACTATGGGATTAAACAATTTAGTCATTTGGACATAACATGTAGTCTTAGAGAGAAAACCTGTTACATTTTTCCATCAGTAGCAAGGGTATTTTATGTACACCAACCTACAAACAGGATAGCCTTTGATGCAAGACATAAGTACACCTAAGACGTCCATGGCTCTAGATGTGAGTACCCCTACACCTACTCGTCCAGTTCTGTAGACACGTGTTCGGTGTTTTTAATATATCCACTGAAGGGGTTCGAACCACGCACGGACTCTCAGTATGAGAATCCAGCGCTCTACCAAAATGAGCTAATAGGGAAATTCCCACTAGCTACTGCAAGTAGGAACACTTTATACCAATACTACTATATGTGTGTGTGTGTGTGTGTGTGTGTGTGTGTGTGTGTCTCATATGCTCGCTAATACATATGTTTTATATATACTTGTTGGTTTCATATTCTTGCTAAGCTATACACCTTTCTCCAGTATGATTAATATAACCACGTGTTTTGTATGCTTGTTAATGTATCGGTCTACATGTGTGTTCGATATGCTGTTAATTGATAAACTTTTACTGTATTTAATACATACATGTGTTTGATGTTTGTTGCAGACGCTCGCCAGCACCTCCACACCTACCGCTGATGACGTGGTCGTTGTTGACCTTCCTGAGGACGACGACGCCGGTTCATATTTATAATTTGTGAGTTTCAACACTTGATTCCTGTCAACACAGTTTGTTATATACAACAGTTTAGTTAACAGTTTAGTTATGTATTAGCACAGTTCGTTATATACAACAGTTTAGTTGTGTATTAGCACAGTTCGTTATATACAACAGTTTAGTTGTGTATTAGCACAGTTCGTTGTATACAACAGTTTAGTTGTGTATTGGCACAGTTGGTTATATACAACAGTTTAGTTGTGTATTGGCACAGTTGGTTATATACAACAGTTTAGTTGTGTATTAGCACAGTTGGTTATATACAACAGTTTAGTTGTGTATTAGCACAGTTGGTTATATACAACAGTTTAGTTGTGTATTAGCACAGTTCGTTATATACAACAGTTTAGTTGTGTATTAGCACAGTTTGCAACTTACAACAGCTGTACTGCCATCAGCATAGTGTGTGTTATAACATTTGTATATTTAACATCATCATAAATATTCTCCTTTGAACAATTTTACATTAAAGCTTATTTGTGTTAACACATGATTACTTGGAAATTTGGTCTACAGAGAAACGAAACTGCCGCAGAATACACCCCCCCCCCCCCCCACACACACACACACACACACAATCCCCCAATAAACCCATTCCCAGATGAATCTAAAAGAAATAACACAATCGTTATAATTAAATTTGAAACATACTTATTTATAATAACACAGACAAGTTCATTATTTATTTTGATTTTCTTTTTCGTTCTTGAACAATAGCATATTGGTTGTAAAAATATTTGTATTTTAAAATATAGAGATGTCTAATGCCTTAAAAAAAACCCTTTGTTTTTGGGAACGTGCCAAAATAGTAGGTAGTGTATGTGGCTTTTTCTTCTTATTAAATATACACTAACGGGTCCAGCTTTTTTCACCTTCATATTAATTATCAGTATGATTTCTGCATTTCTATTTCAGCTGCTGCCAACTCCCATCAACTACACCATGAAGGGGACACAACCACATGGACTGTAGTGCCAATCGCATTCTTTGCTACTGCCGACTGCTTTGAAACAATTCACTTGTAAATATATAACATGAATTGTGATGTTCGTTGAAATTACTATCATGATAGTGTTTTATAACAGTTCATTTCATTTGTAAATACATGATCATGTAAAATGTAAATGTGTTTCTTGTTACATTTTTAAATTTGACCTGTGTTGGTGTTACAATACCTGACTAAACATTCTGACACCATGTCATATCATGTATAGAGTACACCTCACTGAACATTCTGACACCATGTCACATCGTGTATAGAGTACACCTCGCTGAACATTCTGACACCATGTCACATCATGTATAGAGTACACCTCACTGAACATTCTGACACCATGTCACATCATGTATAGAGTACACCTCACTGAACATTCTGACACCATGTCACATAATGTATAGAGTACACCTCACTGAACATTCTGACACGTCAGCTCATGTATAGAGTACACCTCACTGAACATTATGACTCACCTGTGATAGTGATGACACGCGAGGGAGAGGTATACCAACAACTAGTTCTAGATGTTTCCGTAGATAACAAACCTCTGGTAGTGATGGCATGCGAGGTGTATGTGAAAACAAATATGAGTCTTTCCGTATCAGTCGTTTTCATCATATTTACCGGGTAAATTCTCGCCTGAAGTGCCTCCCATATTGACATACTTTGGTTTTAGTAGGTTTGAAGATTGCCCTGTTGCCCTCTTGCCCTGTTGGGATGACACTGAATTTGAATGATTTGTTTGATAAGGGCTTCTCCAGAAATATTTTCATATCTTGTAGTAAAAAACTTCTCTTCACCTCGGATTTTGGCCCTCTCTTTTTTTTTGGGGGGGGGGGGGGGGGGGGGGGTCTGAAATACCCTATTGCTCATATTTTAAAAACGTCTTCCTCCCACTTTTCTTCCATTGCTTTGTGAAGGGATGTAGCAACCTAAGGGGCTGCTATGGTGGTGATGGTGGTGGTGGTAAATCTTTAGTTAATTTTCGATGAAAATTACATCTCTCCTGGAGAATGTGAAGCCATATTCTGAACGTCTTCTGCATGATGACTCAAGGTGAAAGGACGATATTTGACCCGCGTGGCTCCTTCTATTATCTTTTAATAAATGTTTGTCTCTTTCGTTTCGGATCTATTCAACCCGTACATCTCTGGTGTTGGCTTTGTCGGCTATGTATTGTTGCAGTACGTTTGGTGGCGTGTTGGTTCTGTTCCTCTTTTTCTTTCTTCCACGTCAGATCGTAGAGTTTCAAACATCAATCCACACTGAGCTGTCTTCGTCCACCATATTGAACTTTGCCGTCAGCTTGCAGTTTGTAAAATCTGAACGACCAAACCGTTATCTGCGATGAAGACCGTATCTCTGCACAATGCAAAGCTGAATCGGCATTTGGCAAAATAGTGATTGATTCTAGTGCCTTGTCTATAGCACAGCCACTTCAGAGATATGTGGCTATATGGGTGAATAATACATCCTTCTTGCACCGCCAGACCAGTTTACTGAATCAAAACAAAGCAGGGCTCATTGGAATAAATATAGCACTGATGACATTCACTCATGAATCACCGTCAAAGCAGTGATGATCTCAGTTTGCACTCGTCAAGAGTACTGCCACTACAGCCGTCAAGTCCGTCACTTCATCTAAAACGCTACGGGGGGGGGGGGGGGGGGGGGGATCTGTGCAAACGTTTGCCAAAGAAACTATAAGGTTCAAATAATCAGTCTTCATTTTGGTCGTACGATCAGCATCAGGGTACTACAAAATTTTCAAATTAAAATTCCGTGTATTTTCCCTGAATTTTCCTTGTCGTAAAAGATTTTTCCCTGTCTGATATCCATGATATTTTGTATTGTATACAAAGGCCTCCTGCCACCACCACCTCCAAATACCATAATCAACATATTGTGACAATATATACATGTGTATACATTTCAATTCAGTAATTGTTTTCCAGTATTCCAGTTACTATTAATATTGTCTGGCCATAAAAACTACAAATGTGGCCCTTGGGGAAAACATTAGGCATTATGTTGTATGATCACTACATGTAAAAGCTACATTCTGAATAAAAAGATTATGGTTTACAAATATAACAATACTTGTATATAGATTAAGTCTGGTATAACCTTCTACTCCCGTCTGTGCTTAAATTTGTACTAGTACTGCAATCATAAAGATGGGCAACAGATTAATAGATTTTACAAACATTATTTAGCAAATAATATTTCAAACATCTGAACTGTCTTTATATTTTGAAACAACGTGTCTGTCCATGTATATAGAACACAAAGCTTCAGTAAAATAGTCAAAATAAGTCTTTGTGTGTCCTTTTACTTTCAAAATGTTTGTTAGTGATACCCACCTTTATCCAAGTTTTGACTTTAAATCTTCCACCAATTCCATCTGATCTGCTATCTCTTTCTCATTTTACCGGCCTTCTCAGCAACAGACTGGGAGTTTGAAGTCTTGTTTCTTCAAAGCTTCCTTTGCATTTTTGTCCGATTCTGTCACAGCTTATTGCTCTAAACTCTCCAGTCTCTTCTTTTCTTTAATGTAGGTATGTTCAATTTTATTAGCTTTCCTCTTTATTTCTTCCGGAAGTTTAGCTTTCTGTTGGTCCATGAGGTATAGTTCATATTTGGCTCTTGCATGATTGCAGGACTGAAATAACTCATCGGATATGAGGAAGTTGTGTATTTTGATGTCCAGCGACTTCATGGTGTCATATATCAATCTCAATGCAACTACAGTTTCCTGCTTTATGTTTGGCTGTAGCATGTCCTCATTGACTGAGAAACCTCGTCCTGCCCATGGGAGATTACAGGTACCCTCTTCACAATGCTCCACAGCTCTTTGTACTCTTCCTTACCATTGACAAAGTTGTAATAGAACTGATCAGGGCAGTGCTGTCTGGAATCGAACTGTCGAATATCCTCTGTTTTCTCCCTCAACATCCTCCTATATTCGATATCTGCCCGATCACACTGTGCAGCACTCTTAAACTTCGCTGATAACATCTTCTTGGCAATGGACGAAAAGCTCCTTTGGACAGAATCTGCTTCTGCGATGACTGCCTTGCGGTCAAGTGCTTGCAAGGACCGAACAAATGAATACTTTAGAGGGAACCATTCCTGGAATTTTGTCAATAAGGCACTAAGCACTCCAAGACACTGGTTTATGAATTCGAGTACCCGCAGCGGTGATACCCCAGCAGATTGCAGGGATTCTCTGGTGCCATTCCAAAGGTTCAGTTGTTTAGCTGGTAAGTGAGTCTGCCTTTGTAACGTCTAGTGTTGTTAGCTTGCAGCCACTGTCGTTTGCCTCTAATACTGTCGGCTTGACGAACAATTCCAACACACCATTCAGTAGCAAAGCTATGTCCTTTGCAAGAGATACGATCAGTGGCTCTTCCTTTTGGTACTTGGTCAAGAAGTCCTTTAGTAGTTTTAGTAGTGTTGCAACAAATACAAAAAATTCTTAGCTTTGTTACTAAAAGCTTGTCGTTCAACAGCTTTTTTCACAATCATGAATGATGCACAATTAGGGATTTTCGATTTCTTTTTCTTCAGGGTTTCGTCTACGTACTTCTTGATGTTCGGCAGCATCTCGATAGCCCTCTGTGCAACTGGTTCATTCTCTGTCCAACAGGTTGCGCAAAATTTTATTGGAAAGACAGTTGACTTTGTGATTTCTGTGTACTGCCTTCTTCTCCCAAAGGAATCGTGGGAGTTAGCTTCTCTAACTCCCATCCTGTTGTCTTGAATCTTGTTTTCATTGCACCATGAAGAACATGGAGGTTGCGAACCTCAACTTCTAGCAACTCAGTAATATCTGGGTCAATTCCTTTCCTATCCTCAGTTAGTAGCTGACCCATTTTTACATTGACATTTGAGTCATCCCTCCCTACCTACTTGGACTAGCTTGGCCATATCGAGCCCTGCCATCCCTTTCTTAAAGGCTTCTGTCCTTGTGTGGTTGATGAACTGGCTCCCTAGGTACCTGCTTTCAACCACATTTGCGTGCTAAAATCGAACAACAAAGTCTATTTGGTCCAGCTGAAGAAATGGCGTATACATCATGTTCCCTCACCGTCTTCACAAGATTGTCCTTGAACGCTGGAGCGATACCAAATGTTACAAAGTATGCCATTTTGGTGCGGCTACAACTGTAGTTTTTAGCTATATTGCTGTCATACAACTGTAGTTTTTAGCTATATTGCTGTCATACAACATTGTCCTGAAAAGCTGTGACATATCTTCACTTAATGAAAATTAGTAATGATTCATTACACACGTGGTCCCACAGCAGACACAGTAGTTGTATTTAAACATGTGTTATTGTTAAAGAACGCTGCTATGCCCACAAGATTCTTTTTGTTTGTACATTGCTGGTGTTTCTTTGAGATCATGTAACAGTAAACTACTATCATCATGCTCGACGGCTAGTAAAAAAACCCAAAGTTGTCAAATGCTGCATTTATGTTTGTTTGTAAATATGACTTTTCTGTCCACCCACCTACCCAAAAATCGAAGGTGTTAAGCTCTATCTCCCTCTTTGGGTGACATACCTGTATCCGGTTGTATTTATTAAAGTAGGGCTAGTGAATTTATAATCATGGCTAATAATGTTTTAAATCACTGATCCTATGGCTATTGGACGTTTATAAAATTCTAGAAGCCCTGAGCTTGATAGAAACCTCCACCTGAAATGATAGCATACATAAGCAAACACATACATGGACATTTTAAACTAAGATTAAAATGTCCTAGAATCATTCATAGCTGTGGAGACTTATCTTGCCTTATAAAGTGAGAATGAAGGCTTTAGATCAGAATAAAAAAAAAAAATTGTTGTTTTAGATTTAATATTCACAAAGATAAGTCTCCACATTGAAGATGATTATGTATAGCAGAAATGTTAGAAAAGCAGATTTAAGACTACACCATGTCATTGTTAACAATACATTAGTATGGCATAACGAAATTTAATGACTCAACATTTCTGATATACATAGAATAAGCTCTGGAGCAATGGTCGCTTATTTCCGTTTTGACTTCTAGTGTTTTGGGTGCTATATGTAGATCATATAAACATGACATTTTTCTTGGTGGTACAATATGATATAGTGATCGGATGATTTCTCAATAAATATAAAAAGATAGTTTTTGAAACATACACTAGAATTCACCAGCAGCTATCATTCAATACCCGTATAAAAAAGACAATGAATCCAAAACCTTAGGTTATTACATTTTTACATGATTTTGAATACATATCCACAATACAGAACTCAATAAAATTCCCTGATACTTTTCCAGTTTCCATTACACCCAAATAAAATTCCCTGTATTTTCCCTGAATCAGACCAAAATTTTAAATTCCCTGTTTTCCCTAGAGATAATTTTTCAAAACAATTTTCACTGTCCCGTGGGTACCCTGCAGCATGCCCTAAGGTATGTTACAAGTTGTGATTTGAAGGCACCAAAAGCTAAAACAGAAGGTAAATTGCTAGACATAAAATAAAAATTGACCATTGGAATGTTCAAGTCATCTCTTTTGTCATACACTTTCGTTTGGAGACCAGAATCACTTTGAATCTCTATGCATAGATCGAAGTATGAAAGCGACTTTAATATCTTCAGAAATTTCTAACTCTCTTGAATAATCAATGGACGGTACTCTGTCATCCTGCTATATACTACAGTATACTAAAACAGACATGTGATATGGACTTCCTCATTGACATCAACTGATAGGACATACAGACAGGAAATAGAAATCCACATGGGCTGCTGCTGTCCATTATCGAATATTCCGATCCCATCTGGAGGGTACTTTCTCTCTAGTAGCTTTTATTTTATTTAAGGTTATATGGCATCGGACATATGGTTAAGAACCACACAGATATTGAGAGAGGAAACCCGCTGTCGCCACTTCATGGGCTACTCTTTTCGATTAACAGCAAGGGATCTTTTATATGCACCATCCCACATACAGGATAGTAAATACCACGGCCTTTGGTACACCAATTGTGGAGCACAGACAGGAACGAGAAATAGCCTAATGGGTCCACCGACGGGGATCGATCCTGGACCGACCGCGCATCAAGCGAACATTTTACCACTGGGCTACGTCCCGCCACCTTAACTAAGCGAATTGATCGTTCTAAGTCTGGGCACGTTCCGTGACAGCACACCTCTTGCTATCCACATCATCCCCTCGCCAATTTCCCTCAGACATCCATTGGTAGATACCCACGCTAAACCTTGACAGCTGCAAAAGTCATTAACCCAGTTAAGTAGTAAAACGCTTAGAGACAATGGTATCCCCATGACGTCACGTCACTTAGGTGTTATCCAATCAGAGGTTGGTCACATGACATTTGCATACACGGAGCCCAACAGGGCAACCTGTTACTTGCGTTTTGGTCCAGCGATGTGTCAGAATGTAAGGTTTACTACACTAGATGATTTATTCAGGATATGACAAACGTTAGCATGTTTACTCTTAAAATATTGTGTCCTCTGGTTTAGGGTTAGTCTGTTGCTTTCCGAAGTGCTATTACATTTCTATTACCATGCAGTTTAGAAATGAAGAACAAAGGAAAAGTATGTGAAACTTTAATCACCGATATCAAACACTTTCTTGTAAAAATGTATTACTACACAAAACAAATACAAACTGAAACTATATGAATACAGACAATATTAGTAAAGCAAGATATGCTGTACGGTACATTGTAGTACAAAACAAATCACTGCCTAGAACAAAATACAGTAGTGAAGATACAAGAACCTGTGTAATACTACACCGGCAATACAAAATAGCCTACAAAATAATGGATTGGTTGCTGGCTCTGGTTTATATGACGCATCAGACTAATATACTAAATAGGATACGAAGCTCCATTACATTTGAACAGGAATTCAGTGTACAAGACAAGTGAGAATTTATACATATACACAGCCACACTGCCATAAGTACTTACCAAATCATCAAGTACTTCCGAATAAATAAATATACACAACTTCATAATTATGCAAATGTCCTTGTTTCTATCCATCTCGTTTCGTCTCTTTGAGGTGGGGCTTTATACCTTCATATTTATTGCACATTTATTGTGTTGAAGAATAAGAGCAAGCACTGATCAAATTCAAGTTCTATGATATTCTATATTTATTACTGTAATAAAATTAGGTTAATAAAAACTGACCAAAACTGTTCAACTTTTTCAGAATCCTACACAAGACAGAGTCAAAAGGATATTTAGATGACATCATGATTACTCCCATAAATCATTATCAATTGGAATGAGTATTATGAAAATATTATATTGCGATATGGGTTTTCTGTATCACATGTATATCATAATATATTATTTATAGTACTGTCAACCGATTTTAAGGAAAAAATTTAAGAGAATAAAGAATCACAAGTTGAACTTTAATATATAAAACATTAACTATATGAATCACTTAGGTGTACTAAAGCTTTGTTTTAAAGAATGTCGGATCATTCCTTTTATTACATCAACAAAATCAGTGGCATCTCAAGTGACTTAGTTTTCCAACTGACAATGACGCTGAAATACAGAAATGCGTGTATAGGTAGAAGTAAGGTATATCGTAATAAGTTTCATTTATTCTTTAAAACAATAAATATCAGTATAGCGATAATATCGCACGTTAAGTGTATTGCCATTAACTGTCCACGAGACCACAGAGAAGCCACGTGTAGTCAGTCGCTTGTTAGTTTCTTGATCAACATCAAATCAGTCCGCCCTGACCCTCTCTAGTACTTCACTTAGAAGATGCTCAGTCAGACATTATAAAATGTTTACATCATGAAAGTGGAAATCCTTTATCAATAACAAACAAAAAATGTGCTATACAGGTCACAATGTCTTTATTACTATAGTAAGATTAAGTAGGTATGTAACAGACGCTCGCACATCATACATCACACATCGACACAACACCAACTATCAAACACCATCACTGATCACTAGTCACAACCTGACGTCACTGGTAACACATGTGAACATCACAGCAGCTAGTCAGTATGAATATCCTTACTGACTGCATCTGAAATCGTACAGTCTTGGTTAATGTTGGAGCTGGAATGTCAAAATCATCCTAACCCTGCCAACACCAGTGGCGTGAAACCGGTTTAAATGTAATTCTATGACAAGGCAGTTTTTAACAATTCCTTCTCTAGCTAGTCCCAGGCCTGTGGTGCTCTCAGTGACCGACAGTTCATTAGCAGAGATGGCCATGATAAAAACACAAATGGGATGCTACACAAACCTGAATATAAAATGTGACACTCCTCATTCTTAGTGACAAACACGACATTAAATACAAAAACCAAACAATTTACATACAATATTCTAGCGGTCTACAATAGCTATTGTTTTAAAAGTCTATCATCCTACACACTCAACAACGCATCTAGATGTTTTTGTACATGTCATGAAAAGAAATATTTACATTATCAACATTCACACCAGTTATCTATTTATATATACATCTGACGGTGTTTTCGTGCCTGTTTTGTATGTGTACATGTATATAAATGTGTGCGAGTGCGTGCGTGCATACACACATGTATACTTATACTTGGATATTTTCATTGTGCACAATTAAATTCTAAACTGAAAAACGTAAATAAATATTATTAACAAGTCAGTTACATCACAGGTACTAATCTAAGACTGAACAGTACAAGTAACTTCTCCATTAGCAAAAGTGTTTTATCATGTTTCGCATTCATTCAAAAAGGTTCCAAAAATTGAACTCAGACCAAATCGTAATATTTTCTTTTTAACAACATGATACTATTAAGAAACTAATAATTAATGTGCCATTGAACGTAACAATTAGTATTTTTTGCATTACTGAAATGAATCTGGCCGAGAACCAGTGTGACGTGAGTTGATGACAGATCTCATGCTAAAATAAATAAGGGACTGACTGGTTGCTAAGTTAACTACGACCAGAAACAAGTCAGCGACTTCAATGAGATCCAATATATTACAATAACTGATATTGAACTTTTGGGCTAACAAAATAAAAAGCGTACCATTTTGCTAGCAAGATTTGACCCCGACTTAAGAGATACGAGACATGAATATATGTGGCACATCAACCTGTCAGAGCAAGAAGGTCCAGTCTTCAGTTTGCCATTTGCATGATTTTATGTGTTAGCCACATAGTACTTTTCAAACTAAAATGTGTACAGAATATTCACAAGTGAGTTAAAGGGATATTCAGGTCAAATATGAGCCTTATGTGTTGG
This sequence comes from Gigantopelta aegis, assembly GCF_016097555.1. NCBI lineage: Eukaryota > Metazoa > Mollusca > Gastropoda > Neomphalida > Peltospiridae > Gigantopelta > Gigantopelta aegis. Next base: position 96,432,940 of record NC_054701.1, read on the forward strand.
AAAAATGCATATCTGGACCACCTACACATACGGACAGTTTAACAAATGAAAAATGTGTAATTTTAGAATTAATTTTTAAAAAAACACGATATTCCTTTTAACTGGGGGCAGCCATTTTGTTTCTTTTTTGTCGCCTCCGGCACTCTAGCTTGGAAGGGAAGTGACGTCAGCTCCAGTAAACTGCTGCTGTCTGCACAGAGTAAACAAATGCAGTAATTAAACAAGGCGCATGCCTTTGATCAGCCTAACTTGTGAAACAACATAAATGCCCAGATAATTAACCAAGTGGTAATTTTCTTTTCTTTGGAACTACTGTATGTACGTGATTGGTCAGTTCTGTGATTTTAGATGGGACTGTCTACTTAATCAATAGTATTAGAGAATTATTTACAGTAACATACCTTGTTGGTTGTTAATGTCCATTACTATTTTTGGGGTTACACGTTATTTGCTAAAGCACGTTTTAATTTTCTTCAGCAATAGGGTGACAAGTCATGATCCACAACATGCTAATAACACAAGTGCCTACATTTTCCCCTTACAATTAAACAAAGACTAATATATATATATATATATGATTTTAAATTGTTAATAATATCGATACATATTCCTTTTGTTCCCAGACAACGGCACCAAATACACACCAAGTCCTGGAAAACAGAAATCACATGTGGAGGCAACAGAATATATCAATTAACTAAGTAAACAGTCATTTTATCATTTCAGTATACCGCTGTTTCATGGAAAAAACATGATACATCACTGGACAGTTATTTCGATTTGTTTTGTAGCCAGTTTTACAACAGTGGTTGATTTTGTATAGGAAAATATATACTTATCAGGCTTACTGGGATGGATATTATTACAGGACATTGCAACATATGCCTGTTTCATCATCACTCAAAAATGCAGAGACTGGTACTTTGTTTCAGTAGTTCAGACAAATACCTGGTGTAACGCTTTAAGTATTCAGTAAGCACCTGCTCACCAGGATCAGATTCACTGGGGTGGAACTAAATGGCTGTGCTATATATAATAGCCGTCACATTTGTACAATTTTATTAATTTAATATACAATATACTTGTTGATATTCAGCAATAATATGCATCAAATATCATTGAACATGCATACCAGTTCAAAAGCCTTGCCCAATCATCGCTTTAAGACAATTTAATAGAGGACAGAATAAAACCCAACAGTCATTTTAGTGCACATAACCCATTTCTTGACCAAACTGGAAACGGTATCTTCTGGTCCACAAGTTCAGTGTTTATGTATCACAATAGTTACAAAAATTTTAAGGTGTAGTCCCATATTTTGGATGTTCTTTTCTAAAGTGTTATAAATATTTCTTATTAAAGGCCACTGTGATACATTTATGCATAAAATGGTATCTATTATTTAAGGTTAGCATAAAGTGACTGACTCAACAGCTGTGGTTGCAGTACTCCTGATGGGTGGCTGTACTCCTAATGGGTGGCAGTACTCCTGATTAGTGGCAGTACTGTTGGGTGGCAGTACTCCTGATGGGTGGCAGTACTCCTGATGGGTGGCACTAATCCTGATGGGTGCCATTGTTGGGAAAGGGTATGCTTACCTTTCCTAAACACCTGATATCATCTCTGTTTTGTCAGCAATTCAGTAGTTCATGTCATAACAGCTATATTTATTCCAATCAGCTCGGTCTTGTTCTAGTTATGATTTAGTAAATTATTCTGGGAGTTGCAGTCCTCTTTGAACAGTGCAGGAAGTATGTATCATCAAGGATCTCCTCAGGAGTAGTTGTCCTGATGAGGCACTAGATAGCAACCACTATTTTACAAAATGCATTGTGCAGAGATGTGGTTTTGATCATGGATACTTGTTTTGTCATTCTGATTGATAAATGTATTAAAAGAGTGACCGTTTCAAGGAAATGCCCACCCAAACACAAGACTACATGTATACTGTTATACGAAGTGATCTGAATGTACCCAACAAAATCAATTACCATTTAAAAGTTATTTGTGTAATTGTAAAGCGAAAGAAAATTATGAAATAAAATATTTTAATGAATTATTTCAGTGTTTTTATACTATTAGCAAAAGTAGACACATTAACGAAATGGCCACCACTAGTTTGTGACAAAAAAAAACCCTTAAGCACAGCTTTCCTGGCATGCAACACGCCATTATTCACATTCAGTGATTTATGCACTATGAAGCCAGCACAGTAAAATACACTGCTTTCATTGAAAACGACCTTGTTTGGTGTAGCAGCGACAATGTCAGTTTCCCAGTCTTCGGTCACTATTAGAAGTGGGTGAAGCTCAACAAAGGAATACACAACTCTGCAGGGTTCTCATAGACATCATCACATCCAGAGATCAACATAGTTATCACACACATCAGCCTGAAAGGGTCACTGTCACACAGTTCTATGAGACACACTATGAGTCGCTTCTATCAGACATTCTACCAGTCACTTCTATCACACTATAGGCTGGAGTCTGATCTTTAAGATGACCAAATTACACATCTAGGACAGATCAGGTCACAAACCTGGCCTAACCTTGACTACAGCAATCTGCTGGGTTGTCACTCTTATAAGCCATATCTAATGACCAGACTCCGCAGTATGTCATATAGAATTTATCACACATCGAGATTAACAGTGGCATAAATCAACAACTAACAGTTGTATTCAACTTCATTCAGAGTAGTGCATTAACTAAAGAAATCTGCCTTTACTGGTGATCAGCCAAATTGGACTATTTTTTTCCCCGATGTCTGTATTGGTTAGCATGGCAACACGAACCACCAGAAAGAAGAGAATGCAATAAATGTACACCTGACTGTAAATATCACCACAAGTGGATCTCACGGATTTCGCCGATAATATGGCTAGATTTTTGAAGAGCCTGAAAGAAAAGAATAAAAATATTCACACCTCCTCACTAACATACAAACTGCATATTAATTCAATTGACTTGACTAAAATCTGACGTAGTGAAACTGGCTTCATTAAAAATCAGGTAATTAAGAACTGACTGCAACTTTAAAGAAAAAAAAAAGCACACAGTATGACTCCCCTATGTTCAATTAGCCAATGAAAACAAATGTACAAACAGCATAGATAAACACAATTTTCAAATTAGCTTTTTGGTAAAATGATAATGAAATATATTTGCCGAATTCAACATTTATTCGTATTTGGCAATTAGACTAACAACAGCTTAAACTACTTATTGTTTCTATAGTTAACACTGATCGCTGTTGTCATGACAACAAACCTGTAACATGTCCTGAGCTTCCTTCCTGCGGGCAGCGATGTGTTCGGATTCCTCCAGAAGAGTTACCTCCTCCTTCTTGTAGAGCTGGCTGACAAGCTCACTCTGAAGGTTGTCCTTGACGTGGTTCACGAGGAAGTGCATGATCGACTTGGGGATACTATCCTGGATGTTCTTACGGACTATCAGGAAATACGACTTGATCAAACGCTCTGTAAAAAAAAGGATATGATCGACTTGGGGATACTATCCTGGATGTTCTTACTGACTATCAGGAAATACGACTTGAGCAAACGCTCTGTAAAAACAAGGATATGATCGACTTGGGGATACTATCCTGGATGTTCTTATGGACTATCAGGAAATACGACTTGATCAAACGCTCTGAAAAAACAAGGATATGATCAACTTGGGGATACTATCCTGGATGTTCTTACTGACTATCAGGAAATACGACTTGATCAAACGCTCTGTAAAAACAAGGATATGATCGACTTGGGGATACTATCCTGGATGTTCTTATGGACTATCAGGAAATACGACTTGATCAAACACTCTGAAAAAACAAGGATATGATCAACTTGGGGATACTATTCTAGATGTTCTTACGGACTATCAGGAAATACGACTTGATCAAACGCTCTGTAAAAACAAGGATATGATCGACTTGGGGATACTGTCCTAAATGTTCTCAGGAAATACGACTTGTAAATTATGATAACCTGCTCATGGGTTACCAGGCACTAAGCTTATTTCGATGCCTGTCTTTCATGCTGTGATAAATGACTCACACATCAACAAGCATTATGAGAGTACTGCTAAAGCAATACGTCCCCTACCGGACCCAACACATTTTTGTGTCACCTAAATTCAAGGGCCATAACTCAGTGTAAATCGCCATGAACATTAAACTTCATCTGCAACAGTACATAATAAAGCTATATACAAAATTACATCTCAATATATTCAGGTATTGCAAAATAAAAGGTTGGGAAACAAATTTCCATACTTCCTAAGTTCAAGGGCCATAAGTCTGTGAAAAATGGGTAAATTGTCATGAAAGTCAAACTCGATCTGTAACAGAACACAATAAAGTTATATACAAAATTTAAGCTCAATATCTCAAGGCATTGTGAAAAAAACATCTGGAAGAAGGAATGAAGGAAGGAAAAAAAACACGTTTTATTTAATGACACACACAACACATTTTATTTATGGTTATATGGCATCGGATATATGGTTCAGGACCACACAGATATTGAGAGAGGAAACCTGCTGTTGCCACTTCATGGACTACTCTTTTCGACTAGCAGAAAGGAATCTTTTATATTCACAATCCCAAAGACAGGATAGTACATACCACAGCCTTTGTTACACCAGTTGTTGAGCACTGGTTGGAACAAGAAAAAGCCCAAGAGGCCCACCTATGGGAATCGATCCAAGATCGATCATGCATCAGATGAATGCTGTACCACTAAGCTATGTCCTGCCCCAAAACATCCAGATGAAAACTACTTCACTTGCCAATAACTTCACAGTCTCTCTGTACCCTTTCTGATAACTTCACTTACCAATAACTTCACAGTCTCTCTGTACCCTTTCTGATAACTTCACTTACCAATAACTTCACAGTCTCTTTCTACCCTTTTTGATAACTTCAATATCTTTGTTCCCTTGCTGATAACTTTTTATTATTATTAATAACTTCACTTACCAATAACTTCACAGTCTCTTTATTCCCTTTCTGATAACTTCACTTACCAATAACTTCACAGTCTCTTTGTTCCCTTGCTGATAACTTCATAACTGGTTGCTCTGGCTGAAAGAGTCATCAGCGAATATAGTATACTTATTTCTTTAAAAAGTAAGCTGGAACATGTAAACATTAATTTTTCATTTTGACTTCTTGAAATTTGACTTGACCTGTAGATTTATTATCCCTAATTTTACCAGAGGTCCAATAACATTTATTGTTACAAAGTGATAAATCAAGAGTTTTCACTGCAACTAATTCTTAAAAATGGAACATGTTTTTATTAAAGTTTTCTCGTTTCTTTGGGAAGGAAAAAGTCACTTTCATTACTTTTTCAATAACATATTACTGCCTGACTGCCACATAGGTTACTCTTGCAAAAAAAGCACCAAGAGATCTTTATTATGGACTGTACATACCATGACCTTTAATCTCCCAGACAGGACATGAACAAACCAACTCCACAGAGTGGGTGTGGGAATGATGCTACCACCCAGCATGTTAGGTGAACGTTCCCCATGCACCTCAGGATGTCAGTTGTGAGGCATTCCAATAAAGAAATGTGTCAGGCTCAACAAGCAACCTCAGCATACTGACCAGGGCCCCGTTCCACAAAGCGATCTTAGCCCTAAGATCAACATATGTGCATAGGGTAGCTATGCGCTTACAGTAATCTTAGGGCTAAGATCAGTTCGTGGAACGGGGCCCTGGTGAACTAATGATTCCAGATAACAATAAAAAGAGAACATCATGTTGCTTGTGTTAACTAACGAGCCAGAGCGCACTAACTACATGCTGTCAAATACACACCACTTCAGGAAGCAGGTTAATTCCTTTGCGTGCACGGGATGGAGAAGGTGCAGCACTGTTGGCGCCACTACTCGGCTGTGAAGAGGACGAGCCATGCTCAGACAGGCGTTCGGCAGACAACTCCAGCTTGCTGTTACGAATCAGGTTTGTGATCTTCCATGATCCACCGTTGTCCGGAAGATTCATCTGGAGAAAAGCATTCACACATAAACACCACCGTAGTGACACACTAGCATCCACACATAAACACCACCACAGTGACACACTAGCATCCACACATAAACACCACCACAGTGACACATTAGCATCCATACATAAACAGCACCACTTACACACTAGCATCCATACATAAACACCACCACACACACACTAGCATCCATACATAAACACCACCACACATACACTAGCATCCATACATAAACACCACCACTTACACACTAGCATCCATACATAAACACCACCACACACACTAGTATCCATACATAAACACCACCACTTACACACTAGCATCCATACATAAACACCACCACTTACACACTAGCATCCACACATAAACACCACCACACTTACACACTAGCATCCACACCACCACACTTACATCCACAAACACCACCACACTTACACACTAGCATCCATACATAAACACCACAACACCTACACACTAGCATCCACATAAACACCACCACACTTACACATTAGCATCCATACATAAACATCACCACACTTACACACTAGCATCCACAAACACCACCACACTTACACACTAACATCCATACATAAACACCACCAGTAACACACTAGCATCCACATAAACACCACACTTACACACTAGCATCCACATAAACACCACACTTACACACTAACATCCATACATAAACACCACCAGTGACACACTAGCATCCACATAAACACCACACTTACACACTAGCATCCATACATAAACACCACCAGACTTACACACTAGCATCCACATAAACACCACACTTACACACTAGCATCCATACATAAACACCACCAGACTTACACACTAGCATCCACACATAAACACCACCACAGTGACACACTAGCATCCACAAACACCACCACACTTACACACTAACATCCATACATAACCACCACCACACTTACACACTAGCATCCACATAAACACCACAACACTTACACACTAGCATCCATACATAAACACCACCAGTAACACACTAGCATCCACATAAACACCACAACACTTACACACTAGCATCCATACATAAACCCCTGCGTGTGCTGTAACCTCACCGTGGTGCAGGGGTGTAACATTCTCTTTGAAAATTGCCAATACAGCACAAAATTGAAGTTTTGAGTAATATTCAGTATCCGTAAAATTCTGTGATATTTGTGTTTTTGCACAGTTCTTTACACTGTTTTTGAATTTTTATATTCATGTTGATCATCACTTTATTTATTTGCATTACCATAGTTTGACACCCAATAGCCGATGTATTTTTCGTGCTGGGGTGTCGTTAAACATTCATTCATTCATTCATTCCATACATAAACACCTACACACTTACACACTAGCAGGGCTAGAAATGAAAAAATAAAATCTACATGCACCAGGTGCATGCTGAAAAAAAAGTTACATGCACCATTAAAATTCTGCATGCACCAAAAATAAGGTAAATCCTGTTAACAATGAGGAAAATACTATTTTAATTACCTTGATTAGAGTGTTGATTTTTTTTTATACGAAGCTATTCCGTATTCAGAATTATTCGGCAGTACCTATATGTATTTATTAACAGTACCGGAACGTTATACAACTGCGTTTATTACTGATTCTTGATCAAATTTGAAAATTTCACCCAACGTAAACGCCTTACAGAAATCTATAATAGGCCTATTACAAAAACGTACGAATAGTTGTGTTTTGTATTAAGCAAGTTATCGACTTTTTTAACTCGATAAGATCTGTTGGTATAATATAAATTAGCCTACGGAATTCGACGAGAAGTTGCGATTGAAATAATCACTGGCCGACTTCGAGTCAACTACGCGAGTAACGCACCTGCACGTTCGCAATCATCTGATCAAGTGCTCATATCTGAGGTCGAAAATTTTCAAGGCAGTTACGGTACTTTGTATTGATCACAGATCTGGCGGAGTTCAATTTGTCAGTGACGACAACTGTGTTATGCGCGTGGATACCCCAAAGTCGGTCTTGACCACCTTCCCTAATACCGTTCACAGATATAACTGAGATATTGCCGGCAATTTTCGCAAATATATTTCACGGAAATGACCGAACAACCATTGTTGTAAGTAGGATTATGGGATACGAAATATAAAAGTTATCGTTTTCATGTGGTGAACAGATTACGAAATGCATACGAAAAATTCAACAACTTGAGTCTGAATCTGGTAGACAACAGGATACTAGTATACGCAATACACAGTATTAGCATGCACCGCGTGCACCCAGTTTTAAAAGTTACATGCACACGCAAAAATCAGCATGCACCGGTGCATGTACTAACACTGCATTTCGAGCCCTGACTAGCATCCACATAAACACCACCACACTTACACACTAGCATCCACATAAACACCACCGCAGTGACACACTAGCATCCACACATAAACACCACCACACTTACACACTAGCATCCATACATAAACACCTACACATTTACACACTAGCATCCATACATAAACACCACCACACTCACACACTAGCATCCACAAACACCACCGCAGTGACACACTAGCATCCATACATCAACACCACCACACTTACACACTAGCATCCATACATAAACACCATCACGCTTACACAATAGCATCCATACATAAACACCACCACACTAACACACTGCATCCATACATAAACACCACCACGCTTACACATTAGCATCCATACATAAACACCACCATGCTTACACACTAGCATCCATACATAAACACCACCACGCTTACACACTAGCATCCATACATAAACACCACCACTTACACACTAGCATCCATACATAAACACCACCACACTTACACAGTAGCATCTATACATAAACACCACCACACTTACACACTAGCATCCATACATAAACACCACCAAACTTACACACTAGCATCCATACATAAACACCACACTTACACACTAGCATCTACAAACACCACCACACTTACACACTAGCATCCATACATAAACACCACCACACTTACACACTAGCATCCACATAAACACCACCACTGTGACACACTAGCATCCATACATAAACACTACCACACATACACACTAGCATCTATACATAAACACTACCACACTTACACACTAGCATCCATACATAAACACCACCAAACTTACACACTAGCATCCATATATAAACACCACACTTACACACTAGCATCTACAAACACCACCACACTTACACACTAGCATCCATACATAAACACCACCACACTTACACACTAGCATCCACATAAACACCACCACTGTGACACACTAGCATCCATACATAAACACTACCACACATACACACTAGCATCTATACATAAACACTACCACACTTACACACTAGCATCCATACATAAACACCACCACACTTACACACTAGCATCCACATAAATACCACCGCAGTGACACACTAGCATCCATACATAAACACTACCACACATACACACTAGCATCCATACATAAACACCACCACGCTTACACACTAGCATCCATACATAAACACCACCACACTTACACACTAGCATCCATACATAAACACCACCACACTTACACACTAGCATCCACACATAAACACCACGACAATGACACACTAGCATCCAACCATAAACACCACCACGGTAACACACTAGCATCCACACATAAACCCACCACGCTTACACACTAGCATCCACACATAAACACCACCACAGTGACACACTAGCATCCATACATAAACACTACCACACATACACACTAGCATCTATACATAAACACCACCACACTTACACACTAGCATCCATACATAAACACCACCACGCTTACACACTAGCATCCATACATAAACACCACCACGCTTACACACTAGCATCCACACATAAACACCACCACGCTTACACACTAGCATCCATACATAAACACCACCACGCTTACACACTAGCATCCACACATAAACACCACCATGCTTACACACTAGCATCCATACATAAACACTACCACACATACACACTAGCATCCACACATAAACACCACCACGCTTACACACTAGCATCCATACATAAACACCACCACGCTTACACACTAGCATCCATACATAAACACCACCATGCTTACACACTAGCATCCACACATAAACACCACCACAGTGACACACTAGCATCCACACAAACACCACCACAGTGACACACTAGCTTCCATATATAAACACTACCACACATACACACTAGCATCCATACATAAACACTACCACACATACACACTAGCGTCCATACATAAACACCACCACACTTACACACTAGCATCCATATATAAACACCACCATGCTTACACACTAGCATCCATACATAAACACCACCACGCTTACACACTAGCATCCACACAAACACCACCACAGTGACACACTAGCATCCACACATAAACACCACCAGTGACACACTAGCATCCACACATAAACACCACCACAGTGACACACTAGCATCCACACATAAACACCACCATGCTTACACACTAGCATCCATACGTAAACACTACCACACATACACACTAGCATCCATACATAAACACCACCACGCTTACACACTAGCATCCATACATAAACACCACCATGCTTACACACTAGCATCCACACATAAACACCACCACAGTGACACACTAGCATCCATACATAAACACTACCACACATACACACTAGCATCTATACATAAACACCACCATGCTTACACACTAGCATCCATACATAAACACCACCACAGTGACACACTAGCATCCATACATAAACACTACCACACATACACACTAGCATCTATAAACACCACCACGCTTACACACTAGCATCCACACAAACACCATCAGTGACACACTAGCATCCATACATAAACACTACCACACATACACACTAGCATCTATACATAAACACCACCACACTTACACACTAGCATCCATACATAAACACCACACTGACACACTAGCATCCATACATAAACACCACCACGCTTACACACTAGCATCCATACATAAACACCACCACACTTACACACTAGCATCCACACATAAACACCACCAGTGACACACTAGCATCCACACATAAACACCACCACAGTGACACACTAGCATCCACAAACACCACCACACTTACACACTAACATCCATACATAAACACCACCACACTTACACACTAGCATCCACAAACACCACCACACTTACACACTAGCATCCATACATAAACACCACCACACTTACACACTAGCATCCACATAAACACCACTCAGTGACAAATTACCATCCACATATAAACACCACTGCAATGACAAAGTAACAAACTGGCAATATGTAAAATAAAGAACACTTTCAAAAACAAACAGCAGAGGAGATTCAAGGTATATACTAATGGCTAACTGTATTTAACTATATACATGTATATGGGCAATTTCAGCTTAATATGGAACGTTTCATTTTCATAACAAAATAAATTTGTCTCTACAATAATTGTTTTAACTGCTTCTCAATTTTTAGCATTTATTTCCATCTTAAAATTTGACAAGCAAAGAATTTTAAGCCTTCAAATTTAAATGACTCAATAGCAAACTTCTATCTAGCAACTCTCATCAAGGAAGATTCAACTAGATCATCAATATCAGCTTGTAAACATGAAGTTAGACAAACTGGTGGACATCAATGCATGTAGACCGGCCTCGGTGGCGTCGTGGCAGGCCATCGGTCTACAGGCTGGTAGGTACTGGGTTCGGATCCCAGTCGAAATAACATAATTTATTATGTGAAAGCAACTACTACTTGATAACCGAGGATGATATGATTTTAAAAAAAATAAACATATTTAAATGATTATCACAATTACATATATGTAAGATACATTTTTCAAATCAAACACTCGTTTTTATCCTTTAAAAGTGATTTTTAAGATATACATTTTATTTAATTACATGAAACAAATTAAAGGAATATATACATGTAATTGGCATCGAAAGTATTCACTTAAAAGAACTCTACTAAGTTTGTAGCCATTAAAATAGACAGTGGATTAATCAACTCGCCTGTAATAATTATATTGGGGTAATAGTAAATTATATTAAAAGGTCAAAATACAAAGCCTCATATTGATAAATATTTTTAGGATTCCCTTTGAACAACTTATATCAAATTTTGTTTGGTTATTGGAGAAAAAAGTAAACTTATATGTAAAACATTACCGTAGACTGAAATCAATATTGAGCTATTAGAATTATTAGAAATACATTAAATATACAGATATTCATTTTCTGAGCTAAATATACTGAGAGGCATAAATAACGCAATGAGTATTTGGCTGATATTTTCTTATAGAGATATTATGTCATCTATATTAGGGTTGCAGACAAATGCAGGCCTTTGGATTTCATGGTTGTTTCCGTGTCTATAAAATCACGCAACCAAATTTTTGTTTTACATGATTATTATAACGAATACGATTATTCAATGAAAATAACATATATATAATTATTCTTTTTAAAAATTATGTTTCTAACATCACAATCACAAGACCCGATTTGCATTGTTGTGTTAACCAAACTGCTGTGTTCCGGTTCAGCTAAACCTGAATCCGAGTTCGAACACTTGCTCAATCAAACGCTTTACACATTTGAACCAAAATTACTGGCACTAATTAATGGTAGTGTATCTCTTACATATACAATGTAGGGATCAAGAAATAGTATTTAAATTCAAATATAATTTTGTAGAAAATATTTAACCTTCTGACTACTATCACTGAGGTCAACAAAAGTCGATGTCACACATGTAATTGAGTACTGAAGGTGGCAATCGAATACGGATCACTATTTCCTGTAGTTTCTTTATGGTAAGAAATGACATAGGCCTAAACTATATTTTTATTTAGCTGTCAAAATCACAACAGCGGGCGTGTCGAAAATCAACTTTATATTGAGTTTAAAAACATGTCTCTTTGAAAACATTTTGCAATAATAATAATTTAAATCAATGGTATTAAAATGGGTTCCTATGACTTGTTTTCACGGAACCTAAAACCAGTTTCCGATGGGTTCCCATAATCACAAGGCACGAAACTGAAAAAGTGTTTCCTATGAAATTTTACATCCTAAGGCCTGTCAATGACACATTGGTAACAACTGTAACTGAAAGAAGATATTGTTCAAATTGGGAATTTTTGTTAATAAAATGTGGTTTTAAACAAAAAACACAACCTGTTTTTTTTGCAATAAAACAGCAAGTTTTTAACATACTTACAGTGGCATATTAAAAAAAAGACAAAAAACACAAAACAATTTACTTTTATAGGGAGACGAGAGCAGGCAATGCACATGCAAACATATTTTCATATGCAATGCTGTGTTGTTGCAATAAACTCCCAAGTTATGCTTTAATAGTTTGCTGATACTCATTTTAAATTAGTCCATTTTTAATATATATGATTTGACATTTCTATAAGAGATTATTCAGTGAAATACCCATTGTGTTATTTATGCTTCTCAGTATGAATACATACATATATATATTAATAAATACAAAGGTTACATTTGTCGACTATAATTGCCTAACTCTTCAATAGTCCCTTTAAGCACCTAGTACAACAGTTTACCAAGACTTTATGATATTTTCTTTTATTTAAGTGTATAAATAAAAAAATTAAACATATGAAGACATAGATTCTGTTGTACAGTTTGCATAATGCCACGTCCGTAACGGTTATGCCATGTCCATGACAGACAGATTATCAAGGATAGCACTGTAGTTATTTACTATATAAAGCAAACTATTCTTACACCCAGTATCATAAATAATAATTATAAAATTTTGTCATCATTAACAGAGCAGAGTTTTACAGATATGTTACACTGGGGTCAAAATGTGTTCCGAAACATGCCACATCCATAATGGGTTTTCATCAACGAATGTAATTACTACAGAATGAACTTCAATATTAATTATTATACAGACTTGTACATAAGGTATCATATAGTCATAATCCATCATCAAAATAAACTTGAACAAAATATTTAAATAGTACTTGAATAAATATACAGATTTTTTGTGAAAAATGCCACATCCATAACGCTGGTTTTACCCATATACTATTCACTATACTTATCTAGATATATTAGTGTAAAACAGTGTAAACAAGTTACATTGTGTAGCTTATGAAACATTGAAAAAACTAATATGCAAAACATTACACAAAAATATTCAAACAATCGCATCAAAAACAAGACAAAGTAATTTGAAAAAACCTCTCTTTCCGTCTTGTTATTCAGTGAGACAAGGGATATTTGTTTGATAATAAATCCTCCAAATTCAAAGCACAACATGTGCTAGTCATGGGTTATTTGTCCAAAGCACAACATGTGCTAGTCATGGGTTATTTGTCCAAAGAAGAAATATCCAGACAACCCTTGGCAAATCAGTAGAACAATGTGTGAATGTTTTGGTTTTCTTGTGGTGTCAATTAGTGATGGACAGTATAGTAATGTGTGAAAGGTTCTGTTATGTTGCTGTCAGTGCAGCATAGCTAGCGGGTAGGGGAGGGGGAGGGGGAGGGGGAGGGGAGGGGGGGGGGGGCAAGGGGACAATTGCCCCCCCCCCGAAATAAAACCGGAAAACACTATAGAATCTTAAAGAAAATTCTCTTCTTAACCGTTTAAGGAGTTTTAGACTATTAAATACTCATTTGCCCCCCGAAACAAAAAAATCCTAGCTACAGCCGTTATGCAAAAAATAAGAGCCAACATCTGATAAAAAGTTGAAAAATATCTCATCCCTGATACAAGCCTTTGTATTTAGTGAAATGTTGTACAATACCTCTGATACAAGCCAGTGTAAGTATCTAGTGAAGTGTTGTACAATACCTCTGATACAAGCCAGTGTAAGTATCTAGTGAAGTGTTGTACAATACCTCTGATACAAGCCAGTGTAAGTATCTAGTGAAGTGTTGTATAATATCTCTGATACAAGCCAGTGTAAGTATGTAGTGAAGTGTTGTACAATATCTCTGATACAAGCCAGTGTAAGTATTTAGTGAAGTGTTGTACAATATCTCTGATACAAGCCAGTGTAAGTATTTAGTGAAGTGTTGTACAATATCTCTGATACAAGCCAGTGTAAGTATTTAGTGAAGTGTTGTACAATATCTCTTATACAAGCCAGTGTAAGTATTTAGTGAAGTGTTGTACAATATCTCTGATACAAGCCAGTGTAAGTATCTAGTGAAGTGTTGTACAATATCTCTGATACAAGCCAGTGTAAGTATCTAGTGAAGTGTTGTACAATATCTCTGATACAAGCCAGTGTAAGTATGTAGTGAAGTGTTGTACAATATCTCTGATACAAGCCAGTGTAAGTATTTAGTGAAGTGTTGTACAATATCCCTGATACAAGCCAGTGTAAGTATGTAGTGAAGTGTTGTACAATATCCCTGATACAAGCCAGTGTAAGTATGTAGTGAAGTGTTGTACAATACCTCTGATACAAGCCAGTGTAAGTATGTAGTGAAGTGTTGTACAATATCTCTGATACAAGCCAGTGTAAGTATCTAGTGAAGTGTTGTACAATATCTCTGATACAAGCCAGTGTAAATATCTAGTGAAGTGTTGTACAATATCCCTGATACAAGCCAGTTAAGTATTTAGTGAAGTGTTGTACAATATCTCTGATACAAGCCAGTGTAAATATCTAGTGTAGTGTTGTATGATATCCCTGATACAAGCCAGTGTAAGTATCTAGTGAAGTGTTGTACAATATCCCTGATACAAGCCAGTGTAAGTATCTAGTAAAGTGTTGTACAATATCTCTGATACAAGCCAGTGTAAGTATCTAGTGAAGTGTTGTACAATATCTCTGATACAAGCCAGTATAACTATAAGTATCTAGTGAAGTGTTGTACAATATCTCTAATACAAGCCAGTGTAAGTATCTAGTGAAGTGTTGTACAATATCTCAGATACAAGCCAGTGTAAGTATCTAGTGAAGTGTTCTACAATATCTCTGATACAAGCCAGTGTAAGTATCTAGTGAAGTGTTGTACAATATCTCTGATACAAGCCAATGTAAATATCTAGTGAAGTGTTGAATGATATCCCTGATACAAGCCAGTGTAAGTATTTACTGAAGTGTTGTACAATATCTCCGATACAAGCCAGTGTAAATATCTAGTGAAGTGTTGAACAATATCTCTGATACAAGCCAGTGTAAATACAACACCTTGTCGTCAGTGACGGCATGTTTCTCGGTGTGCTTGACAATGTTATCCTTGGTCAAATGTCGGTTGTCAAGCTGATGTTCAAACACGGACCGGTGCACCATGTGGGCCTCTGTGAAGTCTGGGTGCTTTGTGTTCACATATGCCAGCTCAATGGCTACAATGTTCTCCACCTGTAACATGAAAGAATTCTCTTCTTAACAAGACATTAATATCAACTCAGTATCAGACAAATCTCTTCTTAACAAGACATTAATATCAACTCAGTATCAGACAAATCTCTTCTTAATAAGACATTAATATCAACTCAATATCAGACAAATCTCTTATTAACAAGACATTAATATCAACTCAATATCAGACAAATCTCTTATTAACAAGACATTAAAATCAACTCAATATCAGACAAATCTCTTCTTAACAAGACATTAAAATCAACTCAATATCAGACAAATCTCTTCTTAACAAGACGTTAATATCAACTCACAGCTACAATGTTCTCCAAATGTAACACAAGAGAATGGTCTTCTTAACAAGACATTACTATCAAGTCAAAACTACAATTATGTTTCTTTCTTTAACATATCATCACACTCAACCAGACTGAGTGAGTTTCTTTCTTTGACATATCAACACACTCAACCAGACCGAGTGAGTTTCTGTGTTTGACATATCAACACACTCAACCAGACTGAGTGAGTTTCTGTGTTTGACACATTATCGCACTCAACCAGACTGAGAGAGTTTCTATGTTTGACATATCATCAAACTCAACCAGACTTGGTGAGTTTCTATATTTGACATATCAACACACTGAACCAGACTGAGTGAGTTTCTGTGTCTGACTGATACAGTACTCACCATTGCATTTGTAGGAGGAAGTCTGCGTCTCAACAGGTTGGTCACCACATCAATAATTCTCTCGTGAAGTTTGGGGAAACGTAGCATTTCTTGCTGAAGAATAAAACCAGTTTGATTACAGTAGAAAGAACACCAGCAACAAAACTGAGAAAAGTAAATATTTTCAGACTCTGTGTACTCAAACTAATCATTAAAACTGATTGATTATATTTCCTCTCACTAATATTCTAATAAAAATTAGAAACCTTGCAAAAGAAATATTAATTCATCCCTGGATTGTGCAGCACTCAGCATAATCTATAAGTAGGTTACGCATTGTTGCTGTCATAGCCTGTTGGGTTATAACTCATTTTCAAAGTTAAAAAAACAAACAAAAAACCCCCATTGCTTTTTACCCAAATAATTCAGGTTGAAAATAAGAGTGTTTTTAATGTTATTTGACTTTGTATGGTTGTTTTTATATTATTTTGTCATGTATGAAGGTGCGTGTATGTGTGATATTTTAATTTAAAATCCTCGTATAAGTTTAGAGTACCAAATGACATAAATACCAAGCTTCAGTTTAGTAGCACCCATTGAATTATGATGAGATGAAATCCTGTGAGAAAGTTAATACGACTTAAATGGCGTCAATACATTTGTTGTCACCATATAAGCATTAAGATAAACATAATGAGAAACATCTTTTCTTTCATTTGGATATAAAGCAATTTTTTTTACAAGAAAACCTGTAACTTGAGACAATGGTGATAATCAAGCATTGAGAACTAGAGTTATTGGTTAGATGAAAACAAGAAGTTGCTGGGCTTCTAGATTATGGTAGCCCCACTCCCATGGCTAGTGATATTCAGTGTTGGGCTAGTAAATAACTAGCCTGATGGCTAGTGAAACAAATATCTTGTCAAATGCCACATTTAAGTCTTATTTTGTAAATATTAATATCCTGCCCCTCTTCCCTCCCCAATATAATGGTTTTTATGCTCTATCTCCCTCTTTAGGTGACATATCTGATTATTACTACATGTATTAGTAAAACTATATTTATTTAAAGTAGGGCTAGTGAATTTTTAATCATGGCTAGTATATTTTTAAAATCACTGATCCCATGGCTAGTGAATTGTTATAAAATTGTAGAAGCCCAGAGTTGTAACCAATACGGGACCTGATCTAGAGTTTATGACTTATTTCAAAGGCTGTTAATTAGTCTTAAAATTGCAATTATAAAAAACCCAATCTCAAAATGACAACCAAACTGACAAACAGCAACATCTGATATGTGTGAGCATAAGAAAATCATATCACTTTAATTTGTAATTATGTGGGTGTGAAAGTGAGTGTTCCTGAGTTGTCACACTATATTTGATGAGTGTTCCTGAGTTGTCACACTATATTTGGTGAGTGTTCCTGAGTTGTCACACTATATTTGGTGAGTGTTCCCGAGTTGTCACACTATATTTGGTGAGTGTTCCCGAGTTGTCACACTATATTTGGTGAGTGTTCCTGAGTTGTCACACTATATTTGGTGAGTGTTCCTGAGTTGTCACACTATATTTGATGAGTGTTCCTGAGTTGTCACACTATATTTGGTGAGTGTTCCTGAGTTGTCACACTATATTTTGTGAATGTTCCTGAGTTGTCACACTATATTTGATGAGTGTTCCTGAGTTGTCACACTATATTTGGTGAGTGTTCCTGAGTTGTCACACTATATTTGATGCAAATCAAAAGCACAGGACATTTAGTAGAACCATTTGACCACACTGTTTCCAGGCACTGAAACAGATGAGAATATCACATGTATGTGTGGTGGTGTTTTTGTTGAAAATTGTTTGTAGAGAACTATGTTTCTTGACTTTCTTGACATGTGGTAAGCTCTTAGTAACCTGAGTTAACCTTGTAGTTCATGGGTTACCAGGCATGTAAATTATGATCACCTGCTCATGGGTTACCAGGCACGTAAATTATGATAATCTGCTCATGGGTTACCAGGCATGTAAATTATGATCACCTGCTCATGGGTTACCAGGCATGTAAATTATGATCACCTGCTCATGGGTTACCAGGCATGTAAATTATGATCACCTGCTCATGGGTTACCAGGCATGTAAATTATGATCACCTGCTCATGGGTTACCAGGCACGTAAATTATGATAATCTGCTCATGGGTTACCAGGCATGTAAATTATGATAACCTGCTCATGGGTTACCAGGTAAATTATGATCACCTGCTCATGGGTTACCAGGCATATAAATTATGATCACCTGCTCATGGGTTACCAGGCATGTAAATTATGATCACCTGCTCATGGGTTACCAGGCATGTAAATTATGATCACCTGCTCATGGGTTACCAGGCATGTAAATTATGATAACCTGCTCATGGGTTACCAGACACTAAGCTTATTTCGATGCCTGTCTTTCATGCTGTGACAAATGACTCGCACATAAACAAACATTCTGAGAGTACTGCTAAAGCAATACGTCCCCTACCGGACCCAACACATTTTTGTGTCACCTAAATTCAAGGGCCATAACTCTGTGTAAAATGGGTAAATCACCATGAAGTTAAACTTCATCTGTAACAGTACATGATAAAGCTATATAAAAAATATTATCTCAATATCTTCAGGCATTGCAAAACAAAAATCCGAAAAACTAATTTTCATATCTCCTAAGTTCATTTTCATATCTCCTAATGGGATTGCCAAAACATACATCTGAAAAACAAACTTTCGTATCTTCTAGCACCATAATTCTGTTAAAATTGAGTAAATTGAAAGTGAAACTTGATCTGTAACAGAACCTGATAAAGCTGCATACAAAATTTCAGCTCACTATCTTGAAGCATTGTGAAACAAAAAGTGCGGTAAACTATACTGACATCCAAAAGAAATTTTATATATACATGTACATAAAATTTGAATAATTTAATAAATATTGTTGCTAATCTAAAAGAATCAATTTAAAAACCACCTTACAAACAATTTGCATGTGTCACGAAGTGCATTGTGACATTTATATGTTGAACTTCATGATACCTATACTTTAATATATCACGTTACCATTTGTTATAACATTGTACTGACGTGTGTTCCGCAGTGCTTTAACATTGTACCGACGTGTGTTCCGCAGTGCTTTAACATTGTACCGACGTGTGTTCCGCAGTGCTGTAACATTGTACTGACGTGTGTTCCGCAGTGCTGTAACATTGTATCGACGTGTGTTCCGCAGTGCTGTAACATTGCACCGACGTGTGTTCCACAGTGCTGTAACATTGTACTGACGTGTATTCCGCAGTGCTGTAACATTGCACCGACGTGTGTTCCACAGTGCTGTAACATTGTACTGACGTGTGTTCTGCAGTGCTGTAACATTGTACTGACGTGTGTTTCGCAGTGCTGTAACATTGTACTGACGTGTGTTCCGCAGTGCTATAACATTGTACTGTGTGTTCCAGTGCTATAACATTGTACTGACGTGTGTTCCGCAGTGCTGTAACATTGTACTGACGTGTTCCACAGTGCTGTAACGTTGTACCGACGTGTGTTCCACAGTGCTGTAACATTGTACCGACGTGTGTTTCGCAGTGCTGTAACATTGTACTGACGTGTGTTCCGCAGTGCTATAACATTGTACTGACGTGTGTTCCAGTGCCGTAACATTGTACTGACGTGCGTTCTGCAGTGCTGTAACATTGTACTGACGTGCGTTCCGCAGTACTGTAACATTGTACTGACGTGCATTCCACAGTGCTGTAACATTGTACTGACGTGCATTCCGCAATGCTGTAACATTGTACTGACGTGCGTTCCGTAGTGCTGTAACATTGTACTGACGTGCATTCCGCAGTGCTGTAACATTGTACTGACGTGTGTTCTGCAATGCTGTAACATTGTACTGACGTGTTTCTCGCAGTGCTATAACACTGTACTGTCGTGTGTTCCGCAGGGCTATAACATTGTACTGACGTGTGTTCCGCAGTGCTGTAACATTGTACTGACGTGTGTTCTGCAATGCTGTAACATTGTACTGACGTGTTTCTCGCAGTGCTATAACATTGTACTGTCGTGTGTTCCGCAGGGCTATAACATTGTACTGACGTGTGTTCCGCAGTGCTGTAACATTGTACTGACGTGTGTTCCGCAGGACTATAACATTGTACTGACGTTTCTTCCGCAGTGCTGTAACATTATACTGACGTGTGTTCCGCAGTGCTATAACATTGTACTGACGTGTTTCCCGCAGTGCTATAACATTGTACTGACGTGTTTCCCGCAGTGCTATAACATTGTACTGACGTGTGTTCCACAGTGCTATAACATTGTACTGACGTGTTTCCCGCAGTGCTATAACATTGTACTGACGTGTGTTCCGCAGTGCTATAACATTGTACAGACGTGTTTCCCGCAGTGCTATAACATTGTACTGACGTGTGTTCCGCAGTGCTATAACATTGTACAGACGTGTTTCCCGCAGTGCTATAACATTGTACTAACGTGTGTTCCGCAGTGCTATAACATTGTACTGACGTGTGTTCCGCAGTGCTATAACATTGTACAGACGTGTTTCCCGCAGTGCTATAACATTGTACTAACGTGTGTTCCGCAGTGCTATAACATTGTACTGACGTGTGTTCCGCAGTGCTATAACATTGTACAGACGTGTTTCCCGCAGTGCTATAACATTGTACTAACGTGTGTTCCGCAGTGCTATAACATTGTACTGACGTTTGTTCCGCAGCGCTGTAACATTATACTGACGTGTGTTCCGCAGTGCTATAACATTGTACTGACGTGTGTTCCGCAGGGCTATAATATTGTACTGACGTGTTCCGCAGTGCTGTAACATTGTACTGACGTGTGTTCCACAGTGCTATAACATTGTACTGACGTGTTTCCTGCAGTGCTATAACATTGTACTGACGTGTGTTCCGCAGTGCTGTAACATTGTACTGACGTTTGTTCCGCAGTGCTGTAACATTATACTGACGTGTGTTCCGCAGTGCTATAACATTGTACTGACGTGTTTCCCGCAGTGCTATAACATTTTACTGACGTGTGTTCCACAGGGCTATAACATTGTACTGACGTGTTCCGCAGTGCTGTAACATTATACTGACGTGTGTTCCGCAGTGCTATAACATTGTACTGACGTGTGTTCCGCAGTGCTATAACATTGTACTGACGTGTGTTCCGCAGGGCTATAACATTGTACTGACGTGTGTTTCGCAGTGCTGTAACATTGTACTGACGTGCGTTCCGCAGTGCTATAACATTGTACTGATGTGTGTTCCGCAGTGCTATAACATTGTACTGACGTGTTTCCTGCAGTGCTATAACATTGTACTGACGTGTGTTCCACAGTGCTATAACATTGTACTGACGAGTGTCCCGCAGTGCTGTAACATTGTACTGACGTGTGTCCCGCAGTGCTGTAACATTGTACTGACGTGTGTCCCGCAGTGCTGTAACATTGTACTGACGTGTGTCCCGCAGTGCTGTAACATTGTACTGACGTGTGTTCCGCAGTGCTGTAACATTGTACTGACGTGTGTTCCGCAGTGCTATAACATTGTACTGACGTGTGTTCCGCAGTGGTATAACATTGTACTGACGTGTGTTCCGCAGTGCTATAACATTGTACTGACGTGTTTCCCGCAGTGCTATAACATTGTACTGACGTGTTTCCCGCAGTGCTATAACATTGTACTGTCGTGTGTTCCGCAGTGCTATAACATTGTACTGACGTGTTTCCCGCAGTGCTATAACATTGTACTGACGTGTGTTCCGCAGTGCTATAACATTGTACTGACATGTGTTCCACAGTGCTATAACATTGTACTGATGTGTGTTCCGCAGTGCTATAACATTGTACTGACGTGTTTCCCGCAGTGCTATAACATTGTACTGACGTGTGTTCCACAGTGCTGTATCATCCTCTGCATCTCCTCGTGGACAAGTTCCACGCACCGTAAACTCGGCTCCTCCAGACGGCGGATCTGGCGCTTCACAAGCAGCTCAAAGGAGATTTCCGGAACAAACAGAGCAGGTCGCGGACCCTGAAACACAATAACATCACTGTGTGACTGGCTAAACAAAAAGTGCAGGTCGTGGACCCTGAAACACAATAACATCACTGTAATTGGCTAAACAAACGGCGCAGGTTGCGGACCATGAAACACAATATCATCACTGTGTGACTGGCTAAACAAACAGCGCAGGTCGCGGACCCTGAAACACAATAACATCACTGTGTGACTGGCTAAACAAACAGAGCAGGTCATGGACCCTGACACACAATAACATCACTGTATGACCGGCTAAACAAACAGAGCATGTCGCGGACCCTGACACATAACAACATCACTGTGTGACTGGCTAAACAAACTGATTCAACTGTGACCCTGTGAAACTCTGCTAGGCAAGGTTTCTGTTTGTGACATATGGACAGGAAAGTTTCTGTTTGTTAGTCAGCAATGGCCAAGTGTCAAACATATAATATAATTTTGTGATCTAAGGTGTGACTGAAGAATTCCACAAAATATGAAAATATATTTTAGCTGGTTGCTAATAACAACTGTATTTCTTAGCAAGTGTTATTCAAAGACAAAAAACAAAACTGTGCAATACAATGCTCCCTGCAGAAATATGAAACTCATGAACACAAATTTCTCTTACAGTTATCCAGTGTGAAACATACCAACAGAAGAAAAAGAAAGTAAATGATAAAATATGTTGTGGATATTATTTGAAAAATATAACACAATAAGGTTAGACTGTGATTCACTAAGATATGGAAACTTACAGTGGTGTTTCTGATAGCTGTGAGCGAGGTTAGACTGTGATTCACTAAGATATGGAAACTTACAGTGGCATTTCTGATAGCTGTGGGTGAGGTTAGACTGTGATTCACTAAGATATGGAAACTTACAGTGGTGTTTCTGATAGCTGTGAGCGAGGTTAGACTGTGATACACTAAGATATGAAACTTACAGTGGTGTTTCTGATAGCTGTGGGTGAGGTTAGACTGTGATTCACTAAGATATGAAACTTACAGTGGTGTTTCTGATAGCTGTGGGTAAGGTTAGACTGATACACTAAGATACGGAAACTTAGTGGTGTTTTGATAGCTGTCACAGTGTGAGTGAGGTCAGACTGATTCACTAAGATATGAAACTTACAGTGGTGTTTCTGATAGCTGTGAGTGAGGTTAGACTGTGATTCACTAAGATA
Source organism: Gigantopelta aegis (assembly GCF_016097555.1). NCBI lineage: Eukaryota > Metazoa > Mollusca > Gastropoda > Neomphalida > Peltospiridae > Gigantopelta > Gigantopelta aegis. Next base: position 96,457,275 of record NC_054701.1, read on the forward strand.
TGGAAACTTACAGTGGTGTTTCTGATACATGTGAGTGAGGTTAGACTGTGATTCACTAAGCTATGCAAACTTACAGTGGTGTTTCTGATAGCTGTGAGTGAGGTTAGACTGTGATTCACTAAGATATGCAAACTTACAGTGGTGTTTCTGATAGCTGTGAGTGAGGTTAGACTGTGATTCACTAAGATATGGAAAGATATGGTGGTGTTTCTGATAGCTGTGAGTGAGGTTAGACTGATTCACTAAGATATGGAAACTTACAGTGGAGTTTCTGATAGCTGTGAGCGAGGTTAGACTGTGATTCACTAAGATATGGAAAGATATGGTGGTGTTTCTGATAGCTGTGAGTGAGGTTAGACTGTGATTCACTAAGATATGCAAACTTACAGTGGTGTTTCTGATAGCTGTGAGTGAGGTTAGACTGTGATTCACTAAGATATGCAAACTTACAGTGGTGTTTCTAATAGCTGTGAGTGAGGTTAGACTGTGATTCACTAAGATACGGAAACTTACAGTGGTGTTTCTGATACCTGTGAGGTTTGACTGTGATTCACTAAGATATGAAACTTACAGTGGTGTTTCTGATAGCTGTGAGTGAGGTTAGACTGTGATTCACTAACATATGAAACTTACAGTGGCGTTTCTGATAGCTGTGAGCGAGGTTAGACTGGTTGGTTGTAAATTTTTACATGCTTATATGCCACTAGAGCTTCAAGCATGTCTGCCCCGGGGCCGAGTCCTGGATAGCCAGGGGTCTGCTCCGGGCCAGAAATTTAACGGGCAATTTAGATATTTACTCAAAATATAAAATAATTATGGGGACAACTTTACAAAAATATATATATTTTATTTGGTGTAATCCCAAAACTTATTATTTAATTACATATAATATAAAATTAAATACCTATAAATTGAACACCAAATTTTGAACGGGCAACCAGAACATTATCTCATAATCTACTTAATATTAATTATTTAAGCCCTTGTCTGGAGAGGATTGGTGATTGGGTGCAGTTAGACTGTGATATACTAAGATATGAAACTTACAGTGGTGTTTCTGATAGCTGTGAGCGAGGTTAGACTGTGATTCACTAAGATATGGAAAGATACGGTGGTGTTTCTGATAGCTGTGAGTGAGGTTAGACTGTGATACACTAAGATATGCAAACTTACAGTGGTGTTTCTGATAGCTGTGAGTGAGGTTAGACTGTGATTCACTAAGATATGGAAACTTACAGTTGTGTTTCTGATAGCTGCGAGCGAGGTTAGACTGTGATACACTAAGATATGAAACTTACAGTGGTGTTTCTGATAGCTGTGAGTGAGGTTAGACTGATTCACTAAGATATGGAAACTTACAGTGGTGTTTCTGATAACTGTGAGCGAGGTTAGACTGTGATACGCTACAATATAAAACTTAGTGGCGTTTCTGATAGCTGTTGTGGGTGAGGTTAGACTGCGATTCACTAAGATGTAAAACTTAGTGGCATTTCTGATAGCTGTGGGCGAGGTTAGACTGCTATTCACTAAGATATAAAACTTAGTGGCATTTCTGATAGCTGTGGATGAAGTTAGACTGTGATTCACTAAGATATGGAAACTTACAGTGGTGTTTCTGATAGCTGTGAGCGAGGTTAGACTGTGATTCACTAAGATATGGAAAGATACAGTGGTGTTTCTGATAGCTGTGAGTGAGGTTAGACTGTGATACACTAAGATATGCAAACTTACAGTGGCATTTCTGATAGCTGTGGGTGAGGTTAGACTGTGATTCACTAAGATATGGAAACTTACAGGTGTTTCTGATAGCTGTGAGCGAGGTTAGACTGTGATACACTAAGATATGAAACTTACAGTGGTGTTTCTGATAGCTGTGGGTAAGGTTAGACTGATACACTAAGATACGGAAACTTAGTGGTGTTTTGATAGCTGTCACAGTGTGAGTGAGGTCAGACTGATTCACTAAGATATGAAACTTACAGTGGTGTTTCTGATAGCTGTGGGTGAGGTTAGACTGTGATTCACTAAGATATGGAAACTTACAGTGGTGTTTCTGATAGCTGTGAGTGAGGTTAGACTGTGATACACTAAGATATGCAAACTTACAGTGGCGTTTCTGATAGCTGTGGGTGAGGTTAGACTGCGATTCACTAAGATATGTGAACTTACAGTGGCATTTCTGATAGCTGTGGGTAAGGTTAGACTGCGATTCACTAAGATATGTGAACTTACAGTGGCATTTCTAATAGCTGTGAGGATATCTCTGGTGGACAATCCCCCGAGCGGGTCGACAGATTCCAGCGTACGACCAAACGTCTCGTGGAAAATGTAGCAAATCCTAGCTCCACCACATCTGAAAATAACCACAAATAATAATAAGTAAATACAGTTTATCTTTAAATAAAAACAATAATACATTGTTTATCTTTAAATACAATAGTGTTTATCTTTGACCACGCATAATAATACAGTGTTTATCATTAAATACAAATAATAATACAGTGTTTACAAACACAAATCTTTAAATACAAATAACAATAATAGTAGTTTATTTTTAAATACAAATAAAAATACAGTGTTTATCTTTAAACAAATAATACTTATACAATGTTTCAAGAAACAAAAATACAGTGTTTATCTTTAACAACAAATAATAATACAGTATTTATAATTAAATAGAAATAACAGTACATTGTTTATACCCAAGTAACAATACAACTTATTTTGATGATGCTGTATTTGCACCTATATTTAACCTTCTGGATAATGCAGGCGAAATATCTCGCCCGACATCACACAAGTCGAAACACTGTACATTGTATACATTCATATTTCCCGCCATTTTGCACACAGCACTCACCGAAAATAATAATGGAACAACAGAAAATAGATTAATTGAGAGTATGGCAGCTTCAATATGGCAGCTTTTTTTGAAAAAGTGGTTCTCGGCAAGCATTTTCGCTAGACAACAATGTCGGAATGTCGCTGTCATTTTCAGGAATCAATAGCTGATTGTGACAGTTAATTTGATAATACATTTGATAGTTTTACTAAAATGAAATTTACAGAATATTAGGATATTAATAGTAGTTTGTTTAAAGGAGACCGGACACCAAACCATATATATACGGCGTAATGAATTGTTTGCCGTCATAAACCACAACTCGCAACTACCGCGCTCCCCTTATTGACTAAGTTAAGCGTGCCAGTCTTGGTTGGGAGGGGGTTTTCGCCGATCTCCGATGTTTTCCGGAAACTGTCGACAATTGATGAGCTAGACCCGTGACGTCATCGATGAGAGGAAAACTGAAGAAACAACCAAGCAGCATGGACGAACTTAGCGATTCGAGTGACGAAGAATTGTGTCCAGCTTGTGCTAATGGCATCAAACCTATCAATTTGAACCACTTATCAGAGACTTTGTCCCTAATCCTGGAAATGTTGTCTTAGACGAAAATTTGGATGAATCAACTGCCGACGAAGACAAGGAAGCCACACGGTCATAAACTAGCATGCAAACATTTTTTTAAACAATTTTTTATGACATTTTTAATGTAAACTGAAGCAAATGACCTAATTAGAAGAAAAGCACACAAAATATAATAATATTTCATCATAAATCTTGTTCAGCATAGATGTAAATATGACACGTCAGTGGATATTCCAGAGGCCGATTTCGCAAATTTGCAAAAAGCGTCCCCTCCTCACCAAAGCAGGATATAATAATTTAACAAAAAACTTTGTTCTCTTTAACTAGTTACCCTAGTTTTAATGTGTTTGGTTAAACTGTGTACTTTTAATTATTAAAAAAATGTGTTACCAGTCTGCCGAAACTGTCCACAGCCGGGTACAGAAACACAGAAATGTTGGAAAATATTATACTGTTGTCACATACTGACAATCACTTCACAACTAATATGTCTTATCGACAATATTATTATGTAGTCTTTGCATTTATTAATATAAAATACAACAGACCCGTAGGAACTGGGGAGGGGCGGGCCTAGGGGCTTGTTCTCCACCACACACTCTAGGATGAAAATGTATGTTTTAAATTTTCACTACTTTGCATAAATAAAGATGATATAAAGATAAAAATCTAGTTTGTATCCCTCACTAGAGACTGTATCCCCCCCCCCACACACACACACACACACACTTCAAATACCGTTCCTACAGGCCTATACAAATGTAGATAATATGTAAAGGGTGAAGTTAGGAACCAGTTCCTTTTATCTTTAGGATTTTGTAAACATGATTTCAAACCAACTGTTTCAGGTAGTTTGCTCCACATACTGACATAAAACATATTTGTTATATATTGGAATGAAATTAAAAATAATTACAATATATCCAGAGTTATTTTCTTTAATCATTCATGGAGGAAGAAGGAAGTCCTGTTGAAAATATATTACAGGTCAAATATATTATAGGTAAAACAAAATAATATATGATGCTTATTCCATGTGGTAACTATTGTTAATTTTGCTTTAAACTGCTAGATGCCAAAAGTGATTAATTATATTATTTTATGGTAACAGTCGAAAATTAGACGACCAATTGTTTCAACCTCTGCCAAAGGTACCAGGTTTTCTGCTAGAAAATAATTTGAGGGTACGTAATAAAACAGGCCCGTAGGAACTGGGGGGGGAGGGGTACCCCCACTTGTGAGCTTTTCTTTATCACATTCATTTTTGCCATTGTAACCAAAATCTGATGTAGAGTTTATACCCGGTCCGTCAGGGCCCCACCCCCTCCCCCCAAGTCATTCCTACGGGCCTGTCAAAACTAAATATATTCAAAGGAGTATATTGGGTGGTTATAGGTTTGAAATGTGTTTTTTATTGAACATTTTATTTCATGCACTTTTATAAATTTTAAACAGCAATTATATGTTACTATAATCTATCGAAAAAATAAAACATTATATATATATATACATTAATTTCTGAGATTTTTCAGTACATACATGTAAGTTTACCCGCCACACCCTCTGGCAAAAACCCAGGGTAGGTATTAAAATAATTATTTGGTGTAGAGTATTTTTAATATGACATACAGAACGCATTGAAAAGTACAATTTTATTATGCTTTAATAATCGACATTAGCTTTAAAATGATTTAACCATCATTCCTTCTGGCCAGAGTACAGATGTTGTTCCTGCCAAAGTGTTAGCATTTTAATTTTAATGACAATATACTGAACTGACGATAAACATTGTTAACTAACGTAATAATTCACGTTTTGAAGGTGTTTTGTTATGAGGTTAACAAACCAACTAGATCAATAGACGTTAGTATGGAATCGTTATGGGCTGTTGGTGAAAATTAATTTGGTAATTATAGGTAAATAAATGTGAAGTTTAAATATTTGTATGTGAACAAATTGCAATACCTTTATTTAATGTATATCTTAAGTACATACTTGTTTTAATTTTCACATTGTAAATGTACCATAACCTGCTGTATTTAGTTGGTGTAAAGCCCATTCGACGACAATAATGCGTCCATGTTTTAAAACAACTTTCGGGGTTTTTTTGGAAATCGAAACCATGATGTTGGCCGTTTCTTGGGATGCATTTTGTTACTGTTGAAGTTAAACACTGCGCAGTTAACCATCATATAATTACGTCGACAGTATATAATAACACTAATTATCTTGTAAATTAAACTTCCGATAAACCTGGAGACAAAAAAAAAAGACGACTAAAAGGCACAACCAAAGAATCAACACGTGTACCGGTATTGCTTGGTAACTCTCACCAATGACGTATTGCCTCGCTTTCGTTCAGATCTATGCATAATCCCGCCCACTCTGTTTTTACCCCAAACCTAAGACGCTCAGCTGACCGGTGCCTCGCAGTGAGCCGGTCGTTAGAGTAATGCGGTATTTGACGCTAACTTAATCTAGTACACACTACATGTCTTTTGGTGTCTGGTCTCCTTTAAAAAAAAAAAAAAAAAAAATTGTGGTCAGGAAAACATAGTGATTGGGAATAATGGCTGTAAATACCGAACAGCTAATCCAAACTGCGCGTAAGTAAGCGCGACTTTATAGATTTTTTTTGCATATTTTTAAACCAAATTAACCGATCTAAAATATCATAAAAATTAGAAAAACCCATGAAAATAGTACTTACCTTTCAGTGAGTAAAAGTTATAAACGTGGTTTTTGTCTAAAATTAATCTAGTAGTCAGAAGGTTAAAGATAAACAGTGTGTTTAACTTATTATTTGTGTTTAAAGATAAACTGTGTTTAACATATTATTTATGTTTAAAGATAAACACTGTATTATTATTTATGTTTAAAGATAAACACTGTATTATTATTTATGTTTAAAGATAAACACTGTATTATTATTTATGTTTAAAGATAAACACTATTATTATTTATGTTTAAAGATAAACACTGTATTATTATTTATGTTTAAAGATAAACACTATTATTATTTATGTTTAAAGATAAACATGTATTATTATCTGTGTTTAAAGTTAAATGGTGATTTGTATTTAAAGATAAACACTGTATTATTATTATTTGTGTTTAATGATAAACAATAATTAAAATAGACAGGTATTTTTGGTTTTTACTCACTGCATGTAAAACCCCCAGAAAAATAGTTCACTTACAGTTCAGATGTTTCAATATATTTGGAAGTTCCTTCAATAGTGTTGCAGTAGGCCGATGCAAATTTGGTTATAATCTGAAGCAAAACTTGCCCCTGTAATGATAAACATATCAATGAATACACAGTGTTACACTGTAATATACAGTATACCCCAAGTCTACTTAACAACTGTCACCGACATGTTTAGTGTTACACTGTAATATACAGTATACCCCAAATCTACTTAACAACTGTCACCGACATGTTTAGTGTTACTGTAATATACAGTATACCCCAAGTCTACTTAACAACTGTCACCGACATGTTTAGTGTTACACTGTAATATACAGTATACCCCAAGTCTACTTAACAACTGTCACCGACATGTTTAGTGTTACACTGTAATATACAGTATACCCAAAGTCTACTTAACAACTGTCACCAATATGTTTAGAGTTACACTGTAATATACAGTATACCCCAAGTCTACTTAACAACTGTCACCGACATGTTTAGAGTTACACTGTAATATACAGTATACCCAAAGTCTACTTAACAACTGTCACTGACATGTTTAGTGTTACACTGTAATATACAGTATACCCAGTCTACTTAACAACTGTTACCGATATGTTTAGTGTTACACTGTAATATACAGTATACCCAGTCTACTTAACAACTCTCACCGACATGTTTAGAGTTACACTGTAATATACAGTATACCCAAAGTCTACTTAACAACTGTCACCGACATGTTTAGTGTTACACTGTAATATACAGTATACCCAAAGTCTACATAACAACTGTCACCGACATGTTTAGAGTTACACTGTAATATACAGTATACACAAAGTCTACTTAACAACTGTCACCGACATGTTTAGTGTTACAGTGTAATATATAGTATACCCAGTCTACTTAACAACTCTCACCGACATGTTTAGAGTTACACTGTAATATACAGTATATCCAGTCTACTTAACAACTGTCACCGACATGTTTAGTGTTACAGTGTAATATATAGTATACCCAGTCTACTTAACAACTCTCACCGACATGTTTAGAGTTACACTGTAATATACAGTATACCCAAAGTCTACTTAATAACTGTCACCGACATGTTTAGTGTTACACTGTAATATACAGTATACCCAAAGTCTACATAACAACTGTCACCGACATGTTTAGAGTTACACTGTAATATACAGTATACCCAAAGTCTACTTAACAACTGTCACCGACATGTTTAGTGTTACAGTGTAATATATAGTATACCCAGTCTACTTAACAACTCTCACCGACATGTTTAGAGTTACACTGTAATATACAGTATACCCAAAGTCTACTTAACAACTGTCACCGACATGTTTCGTGTTACAGTGTAATATACAGTATACCACATGTATACTTAACAACTGTCACCGACATGTTTAGTGTTACAGTGTAATGTACAGTATACCACATGTCTACTTAACAACTGTCACCAATATGTTTAGTGTTACACTGTAATACACAGTATGCCCCATGTTTACTTAACAATCATCACCGACATGTTTAATGTTACTAACAATTACTCACTGTCCTCGCCTGGTTCCCCAAATGACAGTAACGACTGGTACCAGTCTACAAAACAATTACTAACTTTATCCTCAACTGGTTCCTCAAATGATGATGGCAATGACTGGTACCAGTCTGCTAACAATTACTGACTTTATCCTCGACCGGTTCCCAAAACGATGAAGGCAAAGACTGGTACGAGTCTACTAAACAATTACTCACTTATCCTCGACTGGTTCCCCAAATGATTACAGCAATAACTGGTACCAGTCTACTAAAGATTTACTTGCTTTATCCTTGACCAGTTCCCCAAACGATGACAACAATGACTGGTACCAGTCTACTAAACAATTACTCACTTTATCCTCGACTGGTTCCCCAAACAATGACAGCAATAACTGGTACCAGTCTACAAAACAATTACTGTCTTTATCCTCGACTGGTTCCCCAAATGGTGACAGCAATGACTGGTACCAGTCTACTAAACTGTTACTGACTTTATCCTCGACTGGTTCCCCAAACGATGACAGCAATGACTGGTAACAGTCTACTAAACAATTACTCACTTTATCCTCGACTGGTTCCCCAAACAATGACAGCAATGACTGGTACCAGTCTACTAAACAATTACTCACTTTATCCTCGACTGGTTCCCCAAACAATGACAGCAATGACTGGTACCAGTCTACTAAACAATTACTCACTTTATCCTCGACTGGTTCCCCAAACGATGACTGGTACCAGTCTACTAAACAATTACTCACTTTATCCTCGACTGGTTCCCCAAACGATGACAGCAATGACTGGTACCAGTCTACTAAACAATTACTCACTTTATCCTCGACTGGTTCCCCAAACAATGACAGCAATGACTGGTACCAGTCTACTAAACAATTACTCACTTTATCCTCGACTGGTTCCCCAAATGATGACAGCAATGACTGGAACTGAGCTATTAGAACATTAACTCTTGTCTTCAACTCCGGTAAACAATCTCGAATGTGATGCATCAGCAACTAACAAAACAAAATGCACTTATAGCAATGTAGAAACAAACTATGTTAAGGCAATATATGTACAATTAAGAATTTATACAAAACTTGTTGTCTAAAACTGCAGAAAATGGAAATAATTACAAATTGCTTTTTGAAATATTGTACATAAAAACATTGTTATTAGAAAACAGTGTAACCTCCGACTGCTGCAGGGGAGACGGCACATTGTATACCACAAGCAGTGCATTAATTTAGTGATATTTCCCACCATGTTGCATGCACGACTGGCCAGAAATAATAACAGATTAAGAAATAGCTTCATAGAGTGGCTGCTTTATGTTTATTGGTTTTCTGTGAGAATTACCTGGTAATTTGTCATTGAAAATAGAGTTTTTCACACATATTTTCACTTGACAGCAATGGCAAGGCAAGATTTAGCTCAGTTGTTTGAGTGCTTGCCTGAGGTGTATGTGTCATAGGATAGAACCACCTTGGTGGATCAATTCAACTAATTGTTTTTTTTTCCCTTTCCAACCAGTGCACCACAAATTGTCAAAGGCCGTGCTTTCCTGTCTGTGGGACAGTGCATATAAAAGATCCCTTGCTACAAATGGAAAAGTGTAATTGGTAAGCCGATAACTGATTAATCAATGTGCTCGTTAAACAAAATAAACTACAAAACATGAGATGTCATGGTCATTTTGAGGAATTGATAGCCGATTGTGACAGCTAATTTGATAATACATCGGACCGTTTTACCAACAATGAAAATCACTAAATATTTAAGAACTGACAGCAATTAATTTTTGGTTCATGCAAGTATGAACCGTAAAACTGATGTGCACATACATACCTCATCATTTAATTCATTGGTGATTTAAAATTGATTATTTTTGCTTTTTTTTCAATTCAGATTGTTTTCTTTAAAGAAATTTAATACAAAAACTGTAAATAGCTGCCCCCAGTTAGCAGGAATATCAGTTTTTAATTAATTCTAAAATTACATGTTTTTCATTTCTTAAAGTGTCAGTATGTGTTGGTGGTCCTGATTAGCATCTTTCCAACACAAAAGACTCATGGTTCATACAGATGTGAAGACATGAGTTTCCATAGCTTTTCCAAAACATAAATACAAGATTTCCAAAACCTTGTGTCAGTGACCCTTTAAGTGTTTTTGTGATAACTCAACTTACTTTGTTAAGTGTTTTTGTGATAACTCAACTTACTATGCTAAGTGTATTGGGATAACTCAACTTACTATCTTAAGTTATTGTGATAACTCAACTTACTCTGTTAAGTGCATTGTGATAACTCAACTTACTTTGTTAAGTGTTTTTGTGATAACTCAACTTACTATCTTAAGTTATTGTGATAACTCAACTTACTCTGTTAAGTGTATTGTGATAACTCAACTTACTTTGTTAAGTGTTTTTGTGATAACTCAACTTACTATGCTAAGTGTATTAGGATAACTCAACTTACTATCTTAAGTTATTGTGATAACTCAACTTACTCTGTTAAGTGAGTGTATTGTGATAACTCAACTTACTCTGTTAAGTGTATTGTGATAACTCAACTTACTCTGTTAAGTGTTTTGGCAAGAAATGGGGTTCCAGCTCTATTAGCTATTGATGGATATTTCTTCTGTAAAAATGTCGCTTCATCTTTCAAGGCTGCCGACAGTTCCTTAAAGAAAACAAAAATATTATATTTATAAATATACACTGCTATGAATACCATGAATTAAATGGGGACATAACACACAGTAAACACAATATAAAGTGGCCCCAGACTTCTTATCAATGCACTGTAATGTTTCTGCTATTATTTGCATGGATACATCATTTATTGATAAACCTAGGGTGTAATGGATACATCATTTATTGATAAACCTAGGGTGTAATGGATACATCATTTATTGATAAACCTATGGTGTAATGGATACACCATTTATTGATAAACCTATGGTGTAATGGATACATCATTTATTGATAAACCTAGGGTGTACTGGATACATCATTTATTGATAAACCTAGGGTGTAATGGATACATCATCATTTATTGATAAACCTAGGGTGTAATGGATACATCATTTATTGATAAACCTATGGTGTAATGGATACATCATTTATTGATAAACCTATGGTGTACTAAATACATCATTTATTGATAAACCTATGGTGTACTGAATACATAATTTATTGATAAACCTATGGTGTACTAAACACATAATTTATTGATAAATCTATGGTGTACTAAATACATCATTTATTGATAAACCTAGGGTGTAATGGATACATCATTTATTGATAAACCTAGGGTGTAATGGATACATCATTTATTGATAAACCTAGAGTGTAATGGATACATCATTTATTGATAAACCTAGGGTGTACTGAATACATCATTTATTGATAAACCTAGGATGTACTGGATACATCATTTATTGATAAACCTAGGGTGTAATGGATACATCATTTATTGATATACCTAGGGTGTAATGGATACATCATTTACTGATAAACCTAATGGATACATCATTTATTGATAAACCTAGGGTGTAATGGATATATCATTTATTGATAAACCTAGGGTGTAATGGATACATCATTTATTGATAAACCTAGGGTGTAATGGATACATCATTTATTGATAAACCTATGGTGTAATGGATACATCATTTATTGATAAACCTATGGTGTAATGGATACATCATTTATTGATAAACCTAGGGTGTACTGGATACATCATTTATTGATAAACCTAGGGTGTAATGGATACATCATCATTTATTGATAAACCTAGGGTGTAATGGATACATCATTTATTGATAAACCTATGGTGTAATGGATACATCATTTATTGATAAACCTATGGTGTACTAAATACATCATTTATTGATAAACCTATGGTGTACTGAATACATAATTTATTGATAAACCTAGGGTGTAATGGATACATCATTTATTGATAAACCTTGAGTGTAATGGATACATCATTTATTGATAAACCTAGGGTGTAATGAATACATCATTTATTGATAAACCTAGGATGTACTGGATACATCATTTATTGATAAACCTAGGGTGTAATGGATACATCATTTATTGATATACCTAGGGTGTAATGGATACATCATTTATTGATAAACCTAGGGTGTAATGGATATATCATTTATTGATAAACCTAGGGTGTAATGGATACATCATTTATTGATAAACCTATGGTGTAATGGATACATCATTGATTGATAAACCTATGAAGCAGTTATGAAATTGAATGTAATTATCAATGTGATAGTATCAACATATCTAGATACATTAGTGTCACTCATAGATGTTCAACTCAATAGAATTATACATTAAATTAAATTGTTAATGAACTGAGTTTTTAAATTATTTATATATAAAAACATAAAAAATAATTGAATAACTTGTTGTACATGACCACTGGTGTATGTCAATGATAAGTTTTACAGAATCAAATACCCGTTTCACCATTTCTGCTCTGATGGTAAAACTCAATTTGTGATACAAAAGTTGATGCCATCATCGAAAAAGTAACATAATATCTCGCCTTTCGACTGCAACAGAGCAAGGCAGTAAAACGATTCTATTGTTAATATCAGCTGCAACATGTGAAGCCGGATGACAACAAACTTATAGTCCTTCCCACATGATATTTGTACTACAAGTTAATAATTTCTCAGCCGATTGTTTTCTAAAGTGCAAAAAAAAATAGGTGGTGTTTTTTTCTTAAATTTCCAAAACACTTTGACTTTTCTTCTTACTTCAAATCAAACTTAAACTATATACAAGAAACATTTTGGTAGGAGGCTGAGACGGACTATAGTTAAAACCTTTTTGTTGTTGATATCGGCCTGACTTCTGTTGATGACGCCGATGATTCCGAGTTTCACCGGGATGATCCGTCCACACAGCACATCCACCGCGTCAGTCCCAGCATCCATCAGGTCAAGCTTCGTAATCACAGCAAGGGTTCGACGGCCTGACAAACAATCAACAAAACAAGCGTCAAAGGTGACATCAAACAATTCACTTTTAATTTATATTTATCATTACTAACATTTGAACATTACCAAGTGACCAATATACTCATTACAAACACTGAAACAGAACAAACAAAACATGTTATTGATGGATGATGTACAATGTGACATGGGTTCCTGATGATTCATGGTACTTAATCATTTTAGTACATCACAATGAAACCTCTTGAAACCAGACATATAAATATATTTTTGTTTTGTCGATCTTTGATGCAAACCATGGAAGAACATAATTGTGAAGGGCCTTTAAAGGGACATTATAAGATGGAAGCACATAATTGTGAAGGGCCTTTAAAGGGACATTATAAAATGCATTATAAGATGTTTTCGACTAATACAATCTTTCTAAGATTAAACTTGCATATTAAATATATTTTCTTGTTTAGAATATCAGTGTCTGTATAGTCAATGTGTTTCTGGTCATCTTAATATTTGTAAGAAGCCCAAACTGGATTTTGTCTTCAAATAATTTCATATGTAAGAAAAAATTATATTTTTGGAAATAAAATGAAATTTAACATAAAGTTAGTACAAATATTAGAATGATCAGAAACATGTTTAATATACAGCCACTAATATTTTATGCAGAAAAATATATTTGATATGTAATTACAATCGTTAAAAAGTCTTTGTTAGTCGATAACATCTTAAAACATGCAGCAAACTCAGGAATGTCCCTTTAATCACATCTGTAACATAAC
>NC_054701.1:96471404-96503034 GCF_016097555.1 Gigantopelta aegis
TAATTTATAAAGCCCCCATTTACAAATAATACCTTTTTAAATATGCATGTCCCGTTTCAGATCCGGGACGAGCGCCCCAATTTTCACTCCTGTCACGGGGATCCTATAATACCCGTAACTGAATAAAACACGATTATCCAAATATCTCTCATAACTGTATATCTATTAGATCTCTCTGTATCGGGCAGTGTATACCTGAGTTGCTTGGCTCTAGGTATATTAGAGATAAGATCTTATATAAAGTATATGTAATATAGCACGTTTAGTTCACTAGAAAACACAACAAAACACAATACACTTTGGAATCTGTATTAGCCTTAAGCTGACAAATATATTTGCCGCAGTTAATGGTTTACAACAACAATAATAACAACCCAGAACCGTGACACAACACCCACACGTGTGATAATTGAGAAACGCTTCCAGGGGAACTTAATTAATAAAGGAATTACAACTCTATTCCTAACTGGTTAATTTTTAATTAACCCTAACTACTCATTCAGTAACCTTGTAATACAGAATTAATACTGGTACCTATCACAATAAAGACAATAACCTACTGTTTATCTAGGTCCTCTAGGATGACTGGCTAAGCTTTAATAATTTTAGCACAGTGAAGCCTACAATTTACTTCGTCAGTTTACCGGAAACATTGTCTAAATAATATTGGTATAATACAGTATTAAAATATTTAAAGTCACATCAATCACATGAAGGTTATACAACAGAGCAGAAAATATATATTTACCAGTCCAGACGGACTAACGTTCCCTGGTAAACCTTCCAATATGTTTCTGCCCGATAAATCTAAAATCCTAGCTATTTATTATAAAATCCCAGACTGGTCCGGAGACAGTACACGCGACCGAATCTTATCATGTGAATTTCCACCACTCCCAGAGTTGATATATTTTCTTAGATGACCAGACATACTGTCGCCAGTTTGCCAGAAATCCCCCGGTCATAAACCGTTCTACCGGAGTTATTACGTAACTATTGGCCACATGACCTCCACACCTGGTCCGGGTGTGTATGAGAGGGTACGGTCGCACGGAGGTATTACGTAACAAAGTGCCCTCCTGGTCTAAGTGCATATTGGGACTGCACACGGCCCTCTAAAACAATATCGCCACAGCCGAAAACAAATTAAAAGCATGTTCCGGCACACCGGCATTCAAATTTCTTTTTTTGGTAAACAGTCTGACGCACTTTATTTTGGCAGCCTGTCTAAATTGCTCAAATTAACTTAAAACCCTTTCGGTCGAGCACTCTAATTTTGTTCTTTGGACTACATTTTTGTCCAGACATGAGTAGTATCAATGAGCTCATTTTGGCTTTAGGTCTTTGACCCCCCCCCTAGTGGTATATGGACATGTTAAATTGTTATCTATCTATCTATCTCGCTTTCAGATCACATGTCATTATCAACATGGTTCAACAAAACCAAGTTAATAAATACACAACATCGTGTAATAGAAGTGTAATGATGGGGAAGCAACATCACAATACTATTTTGTTGTCTTTTTCGAGTTGTGGTTAAAACATTTTGAGACATCCCTTGTTATTCATAAAAAAAAATAACAATAATAATATGAATAGTAAAGAAATTATTATACTCGCATGTGAGTTGTACTGATTTTACGAAACTCGTCACAGGATTCATGTACTGTAATACTCTCACTCTCACTCACTCTATACAACACTCGTGACACTCGTTTCATAAAATCAGTACAACACACAAGCTCGTATAATAATCTGTATTTATTTACACAACTCTCTTCATGTAAAACACCTCCACGTCATTTATCAAAAGCCTCTGTGATTATTTGTCCACCACATACTATTGGTGATTGACATACAGGTTAGAAGAGATACAAGAATCATCACTTAGCTTGCAGTTATAAACATATTCTCCTATGAATTGGCAAAATACACTGGCAGGATATATTACACAGTATAAACCATACTCTTTCATTCAACCAATTGCATATCATTCTTTTATTGGTCAAATTGCTGTTGCAAGGATTGTTCCACGCAAGATCACTAGTAGTTGCGTTTTGAAAATATCACTTTGTAAATAACATTGACAAATGTTTATCACTTTGTAGATAACAACTGGTACACCACAGCAAGAACTAAGAAATGCTTATCACTTTGTAGATAATAACTGGTACATCATAGCAAGAAGTAACAAGTGTTTATCACTTTGTAGCTGACAACTGGTACATCATAGCAAGAACTAACAAGTGTTTATCACTTTGTAGCTGACAACTGGTACATCATAGCAAGAACAAGTGTTTATCACTTTGTAGATAATAACTGGTACATCATAGCAAGAACTAACAAATGTTTATTACTTTGTAGCCGACAACTGGTACATCATAGCAAGAACTAACAAATGTTTATTACTTTGTAGATAATAACTGGTACATCATAGCAAGAACAAGTGTTTATTACTTTGTAGCTGACAACTGGTACATCATAGCAACAACTAACAAGTGTTTATTACTTTGTAGCTGACAATTGGTACATCATAGCAAGAACAAGTGTTTATCACTTTGTAGATCATAACTGATACATCATAGCAAGAACAAGTGTTTATCACTTTGTAGCTGACAACTGGTACATCATAGCAAGAACAAGTGTTTATCACTTTGTACATAACAACTGGTACATCATAGCAAGAACAAGTGTTTATCACTTTGTAGATAATAACTGGTACATCATAGCAAGAACTAACAAGTGTTTATTACTTTGTAGCTGACAACTGGTACATCATAGCAAGAACAAGTGTTTATTACTGTGTAGATAATAACTGGTACATCATAGCAAGAACAAGTGTTTATGACTTTGTAGCTGACAACTGGTACATTATAGCAAGAAGAAGTGTTTATTACTGTGTAGATAATAACTGGTACATCATAGCAAGAACAAGTGTTTATTACTTTGTAGCTGACAACTGGTACATTATAGCAAGAACTAACAAGTGTTTATTACTTTGTAGCTGACAACTGGTACATCATAGCAAGAACTAACAAATGTTTATTACTTTGTAGCTGACAACTGGTACATCATAGCAAGAACAAGTGTTTATTACTTTGTAGCTGACAACTGGTACATCATAGCAAGAACTAACAAGTGTTTATTACTTTGCAGCTGACAACTGGTACATCATAGCAAGAACTAACAAATGTTTATTACTTTGTAGCTGACAACTGGTACATTATGGCAAGAACTAACAAGTGTTTATTACTTTGTAGATCATAACTGATACATCATAGCAAGAACAAGTGTTTATCACTTTGTAGCTGACAACTGGTACATCATAGCAAGAACAAGTGTTTATCACTTTGTAGATAACAACTGGTACATCATAGCAAGAACAAGTGTTTATCACTTTGTAGATAATAACTGGTACATCATAGCAAGAACAAGTGTTTATCACTTTGTAGCTGACAACTGGTACATCATAGCAAGAACAAGTGTTTATCACTTTGTAGATAATAACTGGTACATCATAGCAAGAACTAACAAGTGTTTATTACTTTGTAGATAATAACTGGTACATCATAGCAAGAACAAGTGTTTATCACTTTGTAGATAATAACTGGTACATCATAGCAAGAAGTAACAAGTGTTTATCACTTTGTAGCTGACAACTGGTACATCATAGCAAGAACTAACAAGTGTTTATTACTTTGTAGCTGACAACTGGTACATCATAGCAAGAACAAGTGTTTATTACTTTGTAGATCATAACTGATACATCATAGCAAGAACAAGTGTTTATCACTTTGTAGCTGACAACTGGTACATCATAGCAAGAACAAGTGTTTATCACTTTGTAGATAATAACTGGTACATCATAGCAAGAACTAACAAGTGTTTATCACTTTGTAGATAATAACTGGTACATCATAGCAAGAAGTAAAAAGTGTTTATCACTTTGTAGCTGACAACTGGTACATCATAGCAAGAACTAACAAGTGTTTATCCCTTTGTAGCTGACAACTGGTACATCATAGCAAGAACAAGTGTTTATCACTTTGTAGATAATAACTGGTACATCATAGCAAGAACAAGTGTTTATCACTTTGTAGATCATAACTGGTACATCATAGCAAGAACAAGTGTTTATCACTTTGTAGCTGACAAATGGTACATCATAGCAAGAACTAACAAGTGTTTATCACTTTGTAGCTCACAACTGGTACATCATAGCAAGAACAAGTGTTTATTACTTTGTAGATAATAACTGGTACATCATAGCAAGAACAAGTGTTTATTACTTTGTAGCTGACAACTGGTACATCATAGCAAGAACTAACAAGTATTTATCACTTTGTAGCTGTCAACTGGTACATCATAGCAAGAACTAACAAGTGTTTATCACTTTGTAGCCGACAACTGGTACATCATAGCAAGAACAAGTGTTTATCACTTTGTAGATAATAACTGGTACATCATAGCAAGAACTAACAAGTGTTTATCACTTTGTAGCTGACAACTGGTACATCATAGCAAGAACAAGTGTTTATCACTTTGTAGCTGACAACTGGTACATCATAGCAAGAACAAGTGTTTATCACTTTGTAGCTGACAACTGGTACATCATAGCAAGAACAAGTGTTTATCACTTTGTAGCTGACAACTGGTACATCATAGCAAGAACAAGTGTTTATCACTTTGTAGATAATAACTGGTACATCATAGCAAGAACAAGTGTTTATCACTTTGTAGATAATAACTGGTACATCATAGCAAGAACTAACGAGTGTTTATTACTTTGTAGATAATAACTGGTACATCATAGCAAGAACAAGTGTTTATTACTGTGTAGATAATAACTGGTACATCATAGCAAGAACAAGTGTTTATCACTTTGTAGCTGACAAATAGTACATCATAGCAAGAACAAGTGTTTATCACTTTGTAGATAATAACTGGTACATCATAGCAAGAACTAATGAGTGTTTATTACTTTGTAGATAATAAATGGTACATCATAGCAAGAACAAGTGTTTATTACTGTGTAGATAATAACTGGTACATCATAGCAAGAACAAATGTTTATCACTTTGTAGATAATAACTGGTACATCATAGCAAGAACTAACAAGTGTTTATCACTTTGTAGATAATAACTGGTACATCATAGCAAGAACAAGTGTTTATGACTTTGTAGCTGACAACTGGTACATCATAGCAAGAACAAGTGTTTATCACTTTGTAGATAATAACTGGTACATCATAGCAAGAACTAACAAGTGTTCATTACTTTGTAGCTGACAACTGGTACATCATAGCAAGAACAAGTGTTTATCATCTTGTAGCTGACAACTGGTATCTTCTGGCAAGAGCTGACAAGTCTTTATCATTTGAGCTCGAGTGTCTTCTCAGGTGATCAAAAACATCACTTAAAACTGCAATGTAAAAACAAACATGACATAAAACTGCAAGGAAAATAAAAACAAAAACATCATAGATACGCCCGTTATTTGTACCACTTTAACCTAGTAATAGTACGTGACACACTGCCATCCCAAGTTGGTCCTCCATGTGAGGTTTGATGGTCCTGTATGCATCTATATCCTAAATGAACTGATATTGAAGATTAGCCTATACAATAGTTCACCTTGCCTAAGACAATTAACAAGTGTATCTTAACCGTATTACAATGTGTATCTGAACCATATTACAATGTGTAAACATTTATAGATCATAAATTCATATACATACAGTACATCCTTTTTTCTTAACAATCTCAGACCCAGCCTCTATTCAATATTTAAAAACATAAAGTGTCAACTGGCAGGATTCGAACCTACTGCATCAATTCACATGGCTTTTGACAGCCTGAGACCTTTTTAAAAATTGTTTATTATTATTCAATGTTTTATTCAGAGCTTCAAACATATATATTACAGTACATAATGAAACACTACATTTTTCTGTTAAAACACAATTATGAATTAATACAAGAAGACAAGATTCTCAGCAGAGTTCGACATTTGTATAGCTTCTTTCGGACTGAATCGGGTCTATTAATAGCAAATACAATGGCATTTTAGAGACAGTATCTAGTGTCTGGCAAAATGACCGCTAATATTAACTGACTGTCAAAACATGCCAATACATAGCCTCATCTTGCTCACGTAAAGGTACTTGTGCAGCTACCGTTAGATTGACTTAGTTTATAACCCATTTTGCCTGTCACAAGAACCTGTACCATGTATTACGAACATGCAATACGATCCATCAAAAAGAATATTTGAGTTGCTGACCCTAAACTTCATGTAAAATTTTTACTGAAAAATAAAACTGTGTGAATTGTATTTTGTAACGTTAAAGAAAAAGTGTTATATAAGACCCTAATCCTCAAAGAATTTTAATATTGGCAACTTATTTGAATTCTCAAATCCATTAACTCTCAATACGCCACGTTTCATATTCCTACATGCCCTGACAAAATATTTTACAATGCTTTTAATAGTCACCCTTTAGCAATTCTGTAAAAATATAACTGTCGTGGAAATGGGATAGGGTCACAAAACGGGTAGATATACACAGAAAACTGCGAGTCCAGCAATGCTATCATAAATTTTTATCCCTAGGGATGTAGGCCGTGACAAAAATCACTACATGCATTCGTCCCACCAGGGGCATGTGCTCGTTTGAGGTACTTGCATTGCAGAATGGAACCACCTAGGTGGATCCATTCAATTGACTGGGTTTTTTCTCGTTACAACCAGTCCATCACAATTGGTCAAAAGCAGTGGTAAGTACTTTCCTGTCTGTGGGAAAGTGCATATAAAAGATCCCTTGCTGCATTAGGAAAACTATAGCGGGTTTTCTCTAATGGTTATGAGTCAGAATTACCAAATGTTTGACATCCAATAGCAGATGATTAATTAATCAATGTGCTCTAGTGGTGTCGTTAAACAAAAACGTCGTACACCCAGGTGGTACCAGTTGGTTAAATGTTGGGTCCTGGTTCGTGGAATATACATACATTTTTCTTAATTTTATCAATTTTTCCATTCCATACCAAATTAAATAGCATGGACTGTAATTCTTTTAAATATACTCTTCAAAAAAGGAAACTTGACATCAGTAAAAATTAAAAATTAGGATCTCCATGAGTACTCGAGTACTCGGGCACGGGTCGAGTCTAGCAAGACTCGAGTCTGTTCACAGGACTCGAGTACCCACACAAGGTGGAATCAACTATAATACACTGGACAATGTAGGACAATAATTTCAGGATTAGATAATCAACGATATAAGTGACACAATAATTATAAGATCATGCGCTAGTTTCTTTTTTTAAACAGGCGGTCCATCCATCATAACACTAAATATATCAACCGGTTTCTAAATGCAATACAATGACATGATTTGGTATCCATGTTCAGCCCTGGAATTAAAATGCATAATTCTATTTAACTTTATTCTTTAATCTCATCATCATCTAGTGTAGGTGTCGGGTACTCGGGTCCAATCGAGTTTGACCCTTGAGTACTCGAGTCCCATATTTTGGACTTGTGGAGGCCCTAGTAAAAATAATGCTATCGGATTATTTTTACAGAATCAAAGACATCGTAAAGAAAATCAAGTGAGTGTGCGAATGGTAATGCAAAAACACTAGAAAACATGTTTGATTCGCATAAATGTTGCCATAGTCAATGTTTGTACTGACACACAAAAGCGCAACCCTCAGAGAAGCATGTGCATCATGAAGTTCTGTAACTTTGCATGCCGAACCCTCCATTGGTGGGGCAGAATTTTCCCTAGAAGATCAGTGTGAATTAACATTTTGACCCCATGTCACTTAGCGGAGCGTCTGCAGTGGTGCCAGCAGAGGGTGAGATGGACACGTGCCAAGTGGAGGACTGTTTTGTTTTCAGATGAGTCTCGTTTTCTCCTGTCACATACTGATGGACACACATGTGTCTATAGATGTCGAGGGGAAAGTTATGCTCCAAACTGTGTGCAACAAGTTGACCATTTTGGTGGTGGCAGTGTCATGGTGTGGGCAGGAATTCATCATGGTGGTAGGACGGCTCTTGTACATGTGGCAGGTGCACCAACAGGCATCAGATCTCGAGACGAGATCCTGCAGCATCACGTCATTCCGCACATGAACGTCAACGGTGGAATATTTCACCATGACAATGGCAGACCACATGTTGCATATGTTAGTCAGGAGTTTCTGCAGTGCCAGAACGTCCAGACATTATCAGCATGTGCACCAGAGGAATCCACCACCCCAGACACTTCCGCAACTTCTTACAGCACTGCAGCACGAGTGGCAGAACATTCCACAATGTGTTGTGCAACGTTTGATTGTTTCCATGCGTTGCCATTGTCAAAATGTTATCAGGGCTCCTGGTGGTCATAACCGATACTGACATTTTGCTCACGCCAATGTCACACATATGCCACACGTATGCCTGTGTACATGCTTCAAGTGGATTCCCAGAGATACTGTTTCAAACATGTACAGAGTTATCCCCTTCCCATGGCGTCTTGATCTTTAGTTGCTTCTATCATGTCTACCAGTTTGTTTGTTTTTATTAAACTTTGAAAATGAATGTCAAGTTTCTTTTTTTGAAGAGTATATTAATGAAGTGGTGAATCTGGGAGTACCGTCAAGATGTTAATTAAAATGGTAATGCCAGTGATTTAATTACAGTTATTCCAATTATTGATATATTTCTGAAAGACCAATTTTTTAAGAGGTTTTTTTTTTTTAAAGATAAGACATTTACCCTAAAGTTCTCAGAATAGTTGTCAACTTACATTACATTGTATTTAATATCAAGAAGTTTAAATTTCCCATCATGTTTCTATATATATTTATTTGTATTGTATTCTACACCACAACCCCGTCTTGCTGCAATCCATATACATGTAGCTTGTATTTCATAAAAATCTGCTCAGACCAGAACAGGCGGTGACTTTGTGTCCTAAAAGAAGTGCTCTATTCAGTGACTGTTCCATGTCATCCAAAATAAGGGATGTATCATCAGCATATTGTGTGATAATATATTCTGTATTATTAATTTTAATTCCATTAATATTGTGGTCGTATTTTAACACTGCACTTAAAACTTTAACTGCTATTATGAATAGATATGGCAGTCGCCTTGTCTGAACCCCCTTTCTATTGGAAAAAAAGGAGACAAATGTCCATTATTTAGTATGGAACTAAAACATCACAATAAAAGGTATTGAACCACTGGGCTATCGATGGACCAAAACCAATGAACCATAAAACATGCTAATAAAAGACCATTCTAAAGAATCAAAAGGTTTTGCAAAATCTAACTGAAGAAGAATTACAGGAATTTCTTCATCTTCCGTTTTTTGGAGTAAATTTATAATTAATCTATTACATTCTCCAATATATCGATTTTCATAAAACAAGATTGTGTTCCAGTAATTATATCACTTAAAATAGTTGTGTTTCGATTAGCAACTGCTGCAGATGCAATTTTATAATCAACATTAAGTAAAGCTATAGGATGCAAATTTTTCAAATAGTATTTGGTTTTCCTTCTTTTGGGATACAAGTAATTATTCCCTGTTTTGTGTTATGGAAGTACTAAACCAAATAACTTCCGGCTGGTTCAAAGTTCGAGGTGCACCAAACTTTTGACAGAGAAGTGAACGCCACAAGGCATGTGATTGGTGATAAATGTGAGTGTTTTTGTTGTAAAAAAAAATAGTTTCATTTGAGCAAAAAAAAATTATGAAATTTTATTTCATCTAGTACCACTGTGTCAAGTAGCCTTGTGCTTGAAACATGTATGGGATACCTGTTTAAAAAAGTACTCAAATTTTGTGCGGAACTAAGTTAGTCATAGACGCTACCTGTTATTTCAGAAATGAGCAGCTTGACCCCCAATTTTTTCTGATTCACTTGAAGGGTGAGGGGTGGTAGTATTTATATCCATGGAGTTTATGTCAATTGATACGCTGCAGGTAGTTACTATTGTCATCTATGGGATTTGATTTGGAAGTATACACCCAATAGCACATATTCAGTGCATATATAATTTAAAAAAATATGATTTTGTCATTTTATTTAATTAAACTATACTGGTTGATTAATTAGCCGTCACTCGACCATGTAAGTTCACAATGACATTGACAATAATCACTGTACATGGCTCTGAATGGAGTTTGAATCAAAGTTAGCTCTGAGGAAAAGTTGGTTTCGGCCTATAATTCATACTGTAAAAATTTCAATATTTCTTTTTACATGGTATTTGACTTGCCATATAAAACTGCTCTTAAATATGATATTATATATAAGCCACCTGAACTAAGATTTTAATAGCAGTTCTTATTTCATGTTCTTATTTATACATAACAATAAGCTATTTAGATCTCCAGATCAACTTTTTAAAAAATAATCACTTACTTTGCTCTCATGAAGAGCATTTTAAGTTTATACTAGATTCAGAACCAATTTTTTTTAGATTTAATTATCTGCCTTGGAGTAAGTTGATAATTTAAAGCTGTATTACCCAATGTTACTAGCTAAATAAAATGCTGGATTACAGATTGTAGAAATACATCCAATATACATATTGTATTCATCTGGATTGAAAAATAATGTAAGAAAATAGATGTTCGGGTAATTATGTCATTTAAAAACAGGGTTTTTTTCAGTAATTAATCAAAAATAAATGTGTGAAAGCTGCATGATAATTCCAGATATCACAAATATTAAAACATCTAACTACAGTAGGCAATAAATAAAATATAGTCAGGAATATTGGTGGCTGCCAATGGTTTTGATGGTTCATTATGAAAATCATCATGGCCGATGGATTTGAAATTCCCACACCTGGTAACTTGAAGGCACCCACACCCAGCATACATGATTTCCTCCCAACACTAATGTTCCGGACATTAGTCATTACTTCATACAGGTACAGTCATGTTGGTGTTTCCTTCCTCAGACAGTGTATTGTTTATTGTTTTAATAGTGATATTTCTTTGATGTGCCTGTTAAGGTCTTCATAATCTAGGGGTCGGTCAAGTGCATGTGTTTTAATGGAATTCTTTAAAGGGGGTAGAGGTACTCTGACTATCTTTGTTGTCTCTACATATATGCCGGAGTACACACATCCAACTGACAGTAAATATATCCAGAAATGTTATTTTAAAACATTTTGTTGTTTAATATGACATATTGCATTTGTACAAAACTGTATACAATATATATGCCTTATGAGGTGTACATTATATTAGGTTGTACTGTAGAAACAAAAGTTTCAGTGAGGTTGTCAGTTTATGTCAGAATACACCTGATCGTGGTTGTCATAAAAACACTTAGCTGGACACTTTTTGAAAAATGTATGTTATCAGTATCGGTATAGTACTAAACCAAATAACTTCCGGCTGGGTCAAAGTTCGAGGTGCACCAAACGTTTGATAGACAAGTGAACACCACAAGTCCTGTGATTAGTGATAAATGTGAGTGTGTTGATTGTAAAAAAAAAAAAAAATTAATCTGGGCAAAAGATGTATGCAATTTTATTTCATCTAGTACCACTGTATCAAGTAGCCTTGTGCTTGAAACATGTATGGGGTACCTGTAAAAAAAAGTACTTGAATTTTGTGCGGAACTAGGGTAGTCATAGATGCTACCCATTATCTCAGAAATGAGCAGCTTGACTCCCACTTTTTCTGATTCATTTTAAGGGTGAAGGGTGGTAGTATTTATAACTCATTTCTCCAGTAAGGGTGAAGGGTGGTAGTATTTATAACTCATTTCTCCAGTAAGGGTGAAGGGTGGTAGTATTTATAACTCATTTCTCCAGTAAGGGTGAAGGGTGGTAGTATTTATAACTCATTTCTCCAGTAAGGGTGAAGGGTGGTAGTATTTATAACTCATTTCTCCAGTAAGGGTGAAGGGTGGTAGTATTTATAACTCATTTCTCCAGTAAGGGTGAAGGGTGGTAGTATTTATAACTCATTTCTCCAGTAAGGGTGAAGGGTGGTAGTATTTATAACTCATTTCTCCAGTAAGGGTGAAGGGTGGTAGTATTTATAACTCATTTCTCCAGTAAGGTTCTAACTCTTTTTGCAATGAATGTCAATAATGAATGTAATATTTTAATTATTCCTATAACGGGCAAAGATGTCTCTCCGCTTGATAGTGTCAGATGACAAACCTCGGCAATTTACACTTCCACTCGGCCAACCAGGTCTTCCACAAGAATGAAAACCCAGTTAACTATAGTTAGGAAAGCGTGCTGACAGACACTCGGTTCTAAAATAATGTAACAGTTTGTATTAATATACAGCATAGTTTTAAATTGCAACACGGCTAATGACGCTGGCAGGCTTCTAATTTTTTTTGCATGCCAAATTGTCTAACATAGCCATACTGTAACATCATATTCCAGTGTAAGCTTCCAAAAATATTGTTGTACATCTGAAAACCTCTCATCTCACTGAGAAATTAAAAACGCTTCTCCTTTCCCGTTCTCCCTACATGTATGAGATTGTAAGCTTTTGACATTATGCAACAGAAATGCAGTCTATTGTGATCATGAACCTGACAAACTACAATAATTAGCAGAAGTTGGCCTTTATGTAAGGCAGGCTTCTAATCGAGAAAGGCTTCTATTCAAGATAATAAACCAAAACACCTCAACCGTATCACTAGCAAATGACATGGGGACAATAAATTTATATTAAAAAACAAAATCCACCAAAAAAACACACACACACACAACTGACCTTGTTTTTCTTTTGGTGACAAAAACATAAGAGCCATATCAAATCGGTTCACTTGAGCGAGGTGATGGACATACTGCAGAACATCGAGGCCATCTCTGAAAGAAGAAAAAACATCAATGTGTTTCCAACATGTGGCACGCACATTAGAAATAAAACATTGTGTCTCCAACATTGCAAGCACATTAGAAATAAAACATCAACGCGTCTCCAACATGGCGAGCACATCAGAAATAAAACATCAATGTGTCTCCAACATGGCGAGCACATCAGAAATAAAACATCAACGTGTCTGCAACATGACGAGCACATCAGAAATAAAACATCAACGTGTCTGCAACATGACGAGCAAATCAGAAATAAAACATCAATGTGTCTCCAACATGGCGTGCACATCAGAAATAAAACATCAATGTGTCTCCAACATGGCGTGCACATTAGAAATAAAACATCAACGTGTCTCTAACATGGCGAGCACATCAGAAATAAAACATCAACGCGTCTCCAACATGGCGAGCACATCAGAAATAAAACATCAACGCGTCTGCAACATGGCGAGCACATCAGAAATAAAACATCAACGTGTCTCCAACATGGCGTGCACATCAGAAATAAAACATCAATGTGTCTCTAACATGGTGTGCACATCAGAAATAAAACAACATCAATGTGTCTCTAACATGGCGAGCACATCAGAATTAAAACATCAATGTGTCTCCAACATATGGCACGCACATTAGAAATAAAACATTGTGTCTCCAACATGGCGAGCACATCAGAAATAAAACATCAACGCATCTGCAAAATGGCGAGCACATCAGAAATAAAACATCAACGCGTCTGCAACATGGCGTGCACATCAGAAATAAAACATCAACGTGTCTCCAACATGGCGTGCACATTAGAAATAAAACATCAATGCGTCTCCAACATGGCGAGCACATCAGAAATAAAACATCAACGTGTCTCCAACATATGGCACGCACATTAGAAATAAAACATTGTGTCTCCAACATGGCGAGCACATCAGAAATAAAACATCAATGTGTCTCCAACATGGCGAGCACATCAGAAATAAAACATCAACGTGTCTCCAACATAAGGCACGCACATTAGAAATAAAACATTGTGTCTCCAACATGGCGAGCACATCAGAAATAAAAAATCAATGCGTCTCCAACATGGCGAGCACATCAGAAATAAAACATCAACGTGTCTGCAACATGGCGTGTCTGCAACATGGCGTGCACATTAGAAATAAAACATTGTCTCCAACATGGCGAGCACATCAGAAATAAAACATCAATGCGTCTCCAACATGGCGAGCACATCAGAAATAAAACATGAGGAATCCAATTGAATGGTCATTATAAAACATGGCGTGTCTGCAACATGGCGTGCACATTAGAAATAAAACACTGTGTCTCCAACATGGCGAGCACATCAGAAATAAAACATCAATGTGTCTCCAACATGGCATGCACATCAGAAATAAACATCAATGTGTCTCTAACATGGCGAGCACATCAGAAATAAACATCAATGTGTCTCTAACATGCCGAGTACATCAGAAATAAAACATCAATGTGTCTCCAACATGGCGAGCACATCAGAAATAAAACATCAACGTGTCTGCAACATGGCGTGCACATCAGAAATAAAACATCAACATGTCTCCAACATGGCGTGCAAATCAGAAATAAAACATCAACGTGTCTCCAACATGGCGTGCACATCAGAAATAAAACATCAACGTGTCTCCAACATGGCGTGCACATCAGAAATAAAACATCAACGCGTCTGCAACATGGCGTGCACATCAGAAATAAAACACCAACGTGTCTCCAACATGGCGAGCACATCAGAAATAAAACATCAACGTGTTTGCAACATGGCGTGCACATTAGAAATAAAACATTGTCTCCAACATGGCGAGCACATCAGAAATAAAACATCAATGCGTCTCCAACATGGCGAGCACATCAGAAATAAAACATCAACGTGTCTGCAACATGGCGTGTCTGCAACATGGCGTGCACATTAGAAATAAAACATTGTGTCTCCAACATGGCGAGCACATCAGAAATAAAACATCAACGCGTCTCCAACATGGCGAGCACATCAGAAATAAAACATCAACGCGTCTCCAACATGGCGAGCACATCAGAAATAAAACACCAACGTGTCTCCAACATGGCGAGCACATCAGAAATAAAACATCAATGCATCTCCAACATGGCGAGCACATCAGAAATAAAACATCAACGTGTCTGCAACATGGCGTGTCTGCAACATGGCGTGCACATTAGAAATAAAACATTGTGTCTCTAACATGGCGAGCACATCAGAAATAAAACATCAACGTGTCTGCAACATGGCGAGCACATCAGAAATAAAACATCAACGCGTCTCCAACATGGCGAGCACATCAGAAATAAAACATCAATGCGTCTCCAACATGGCGAGCACATCAGAAATAAAACATCAACGTGTCTGCAACATGGCGTGTCTGCAACATGGCGTGCACATTAGAAATAAAACATTGCGTCTCCAACATGGGGAGCACATCAGAAATAAAACATCAATGCGTTTCCAACATGGCGAGCACATCAGAAAAAAAACATGAGGAATCCAATTGAATGGTCATTATAAAACACACTAAAACAATTATTTAAGAAAGAGAAAAATAAATGACTCCAACCAAGGCAAGCGAAACAGAATGAATACACTAGGAACCATACAAAACAGAATGAATACACTAGGAACCATACAAAACAGAATGAATACACTAGGAACCATACAAAACAGAATGAAAGAAAGAAAGAAAGAAATGTTTTATTTAACGACGCACTCAACACATTTTATTTACGGTTATATGGCGTCAGACATATGGTTAAGGACCACACAGATTTTAAGAGGAAACCCGCTGTCGCCACTACATGGGCTACTCTTTCCGATTAGCAGCAAGGGATCTTTTATTTGCACTTCCCACAGGCAGGATAGCACAAACCATGGCCTTTGTTGAACCAGTTATGGATCACTGGTCGGTGCAAGTGGTTTACACCTACCCATTGAGCCTTGCGGAGCACTCACTCAGGGTTTGGAGTCGGTATCTGGATTAAAAATCCCATGCCTCGACTGGGATCCGAACCCAGTACCTACCAGCCTGTAGACCGATGGCCTACCACGACGCCACCGAGGCCGGTCAAAACAGAATGAATACACTAGGAACCATACAAAACAGAATGAATACACTAGGAACCATACAAAACAGAATGAATACACTAGAAATCATACCTTAACTCCTGTTGTGTGCTAGAATTTCATTATCTTAATTAAAAAAAAAAAAAAAAAAAAATCCTTAATAACAAAAATACAACCTAGAAAATAGCCGAAAATCATTGTTTTAAAATATCAATTTTTAAGTTCAATGCCAGGAAAACGTGTTTCAAATTTTCCGAGAGTGCATACCCCTGGACCCTCATAAAAAGCTCAGTCATTTCACCCCATCAGGCAACTTTCTATCTAAAAAGGCCCCAGCAAATATACTGAACAAAAAAAGAAACTTCCGATTTGTACATATAGTATTTGTTGTGTTAAAGAACTCATTGTGTAATGAAATTATATAGGTAGTATTAGCCTTGAGCTGTATTATCAGGATTCATGAATTTTATCGATTATTTTTGCACTGTTTATCGTCGACAACGTGAAATTCAATTTGCATGTGCATGCATGGTTCGACATGTCCCGTGTAGTATTCGGTTAATTTGTTTTACTTGTCTTACTGACATTGTTAAGTGAAAGTTTTTTACATTGTAGCATTTTTAGTATGCCAAGAATACCCAATAATTTACGAGAACGGGCGATTGGCATGCTTGATGCTGGCATGTCGACAGAAGACGATGCAAGGCATGTTGGGAGTTCTAGTCGAGCGATACGAAATCTTTGTGTAAGATTTCAAAAGACAGGAAGCACCAATGACTTGCCACGTCATGGACGTCCACGTGTTACGTGTGGTCAAGACCGCTATAGTATGAATACGCATTTGCGCAATCGATTCCAAACTGCCACTGCTACTGCTGCTAACACACCTGGGCTTAATAATAACCGAATCTGTGGGCAAACTGTTCGTAATCGTCTGCAGGAGAACAGTTTACATGTACGACGTCCTTACGCCGGATGCGTTTTAACGCAACGTCATCGTCTAAATCGTCTTAATTGGGCACGTGTACACACTCGTTGGATGCGGCGACGCTGGAATACCGTTCTTTTTTCGGATGAACCCAGATTTTCTTTACAACGTGGTGATGGCAGGGTGCGCGTCTACCGTATGAGAAATGAATGCTATGCTGACTGTTGTGTTCTTGAACGAGATCGTTTCGGGGGTGGGGGTTGTGTCATGGTCTGGGCAGCCACTGCCCATGGTTATCGTTCACAACTAGTCGTCATTGATGGCAATTTAAATGCTCAATGTTACCACGATGACATTCTCGCTCATCACGTCATTCCTGTTCCATAACAACGCCAACATCTCGATTTTTCAGCATGATAATGCCACCTCTCATACAGCTAGAGACACTGTAAATTTTCTTAGGACAAATAACATTGATTTCATTGATGACTGGCCCACTAAAAGTCCTGATCTCAACCCCATCTGGGATAGTCTGGACAGATGATTGAGGCGTTGTCCCAACCCACCCGTTAATGTCAACGAACTTCGTCAAGCATTCATTCAGGAATGGAACACTATTCCACAGGCAGAAATCAACACTTTAGTCAATTCTATGCGCCTGCAATGCACTGCAGTGGTCAATTCAAGAGGTGGTCATACTCATTATTAAGTGGGTGCTTTTTTTTTTTAACCCCTACCACACTTGGTCAAAATTTCTCCCAGTTTGTTAACCTATGGCTATGATTTTTGCACCAAACGATGCATCATGGAACACTCTTTAAACGCATATATAACAATTATTC
Source organism: Gigantopelta aegis (assembly GCF_016097555.1). Taxonomy (NCBI): domain Eukaryota; kingdom Metazoa; phylum Mollusca; class Gastropoda; order Neomphalida; family Peltospiridae; genus Gigantopelta; species Gigantopelta aegis. The sequence continues at coordinate 96,489,137 of NC_054701.1, forward strand.
CCCCGGTTTGTTTTCATCAAGTTATGTTCAAGCAAAGTTAGCAGAAGTTTCTTATTTTGTTCAGTATACATGTACCTAGCTGAACACACCCCTCCACTTGAAATGCTGGCTACGGGCCTAAGAAAATATGAAATGTGCCAAGCTGGTGCTTTATTTTGTGTGTTAATAGTTTGGGGGAAACGAAGTATGTCACAAATAAATAAGTAAGTAATTCCAACAGTAATGAATGTGAGCCAAGAAGAATAGTATGCGAATGTAAATCCAGTGCACTTCCATGTGTAAAATGTTTTAAACACTTCTTAGATTCTTTGCTCCTATTTTCCAGTGCCGGCAATACTCACGGAATGAAGAAGTCCCTGAATATGGTAAATATCTTCAAAATTATATCTGCATCAATGGCATGACCAAATAATGTCGACAGACTGGACGGCTCAATTTGCTACAAAATAAACAAGTAAAATGTCTACAAGTGGTGTGTTAAACACTCCCATATCATGATGGTGTGTGCTGTCTGGAGGTGTAAAGATACAATATGATACAATACTTAGTATATCGTTATACGAAACCCATGCTATGGCGCACTCATTTAGAAAGCGATATAATGATAAATATGATTATCCATACTCAAAGTCAGTAATACAGTAGTTTAGTATATTCATAGCAATGAAATATATAATCTACAGAAACCATCAAAGTGATATCCGGTGCAAAGTCATATTTTCACTGTATTTTAGCTACAGTCACAATATAGAAATCGTATTTACTTTTTGTAAAAGTTCATGATTAAATTATCTCCCTTTGTCTTGTTTGTTCGTATTTAAGTCTGGAAAGGAAGGAAAGGAAATGTTTTATTTAACGACGCACTCAACACATTTTATTTGTATACGCTTATATGGAGTCTGATGATTACCAATGCATCTGATCACATCTGAATTATTTTTTTTATTATTTAAACTGTAATTATAAAAAATGGATATGAAGTGCAATTACGATAAAATATCTAAAACACATTGAATACAAAGCCAAATGATGACACAATGTCCTGTCATTGAGTGTAAGTTCAAATTTAACCGCGTTCGATTCGTTTTGTTTTGTGGTTTTGGAGGATCGCTTTGTCAGGTATGTTTGTTAATAATTAAATAAAGATAATTTTTATTCAAATTTATTTTTAAAAGTCTATGGTGAAGTAAATTTTCTGGAGAAGTTCCATCCAAAGAAATATAGCATGGCATTACGTGTTTAATAAGTGAAAGATATTAACAAAAAGTTATTACAAAATTAGGGAATATGTATATAATAAATAGACCATTTCATAGTGATTTTTTTAATACGATTTTTATGTCAACTTGTGATGTGTGAAAACCATATTTCCACTCATTGCTTCGCAAATTGTGAAAATATGGTTTTCATACATCACTCGTTGACATAGAAATCGTATTCGAAAAAACCCATGAAATAGTCTCTATATATTGTAATACGAAGCCCATGCTATGATACACTGACTTAGTACAGCAATATAATGATACATACAATATACATGTATGTCTCAAAGTCAGTGTGATACAGTGCTATACATGTAATTGTCGTTTATAATAATTTTCATCCATTGTGGAATACATTTTACAAGTATTTTGTTGTAGACATATCCATTGTGCGAATATAAACATAAAATAATTGCCAGTTCGATTCCCAAAAGGTCATCCGGCCCCTGATGGTGTTCACTGAACAAAAAGTAATCCGGCACCTGATGGTGTTCATCCGGCCCCTGATGGTTTTCACTGAACAAAAAGACATCCGGCCCCTGATGGTGTTCACTGAACAAAAAGTAATCCGGCCCCTGATGGTGTTCATCCGGCCCCTGATGGTTCACTGAACAAGACAGGTTTCAGATTTCAGTATTTGAACCACCAGACTGAAACACTGACTTGAACCTTTTATGTAAGATTAGTTCCCAAGACGCCTGGGTCAGACAATCTGAAATGAGCCACTATTTTGGGTCGCCCAAGCACTTCCCACTTAGATTCATTTCAATCTACATATACAAAATCTTGCAACAAGTTCATCAGTTATGTCTTATTTTTATTTAACTACGATAATTATGAACAAATTATGAACAAATTAGACTATAATTAGTTGACAATATAAACCAAGAAGATTAACTTCATACTCGGTATTGATTGACACTGAAGTTTATTGTTGAAAATTGTGTTTTTCAACTGTTCTCGTGACAACAAGACAGTTACAAGAGACTGACTGAGATAAACACCAAAATAAATCACCTTGAAGTATTTATAAAATGCTTCTGGCTTGTTCTTCAGAACTTTATAATCAGCCTGGAACTGGAAAGATGACTGGGGAACACCTCTGTCCATGTCAGAATTCACTTGTACGGAAGTGCCGGAACTCGGCCTGTTATCTGCTTTCAAACAGTCAGCACTGTCTGATCCAAACCTATTGATTGGTAATTGTGACTTTGTTAACTGCAAGGCAGGCAACTGTGAATGTGATAATTGTGAACTTTGTAACTGTAAACCTTGTGAACATTGTAACTGTAAACCTTGTAACTGTGAATTTGGATTCTGGGTACAAGTGGTATTCTCTGATATAAGTGGATCCAGCAAATGGCTATCTTCACAAGTGGCTAGTTTTTTAACTTGGTTCTTCTTGGCTGATTCTTTCACACCAGTATCTCTTACATGTCCAATTTCCTCAATGTTTAGTCTGCGAAGAGGTTTCTAAAATGAACCAAACAAGTAATGGTCGTCACCTATACATGCATCAGAGTTTCTAACTACAGTGACTAAACAAAGAGAATGTAGTTACTTATGTAATGTTACTTAATAACAAAGAGCTTGGGAACACCGTGCACCACCAACAGGTTTCCATCGACATTAGCAACTTACAAGACATACATTTGTAATCTGTATGTAAAAAAACAATGGCAGAACCATTTTATTTCACAATTTTACTGTTTTCCAGAGTATTATGTCCATGTGTTGAATGGCTTGTCGCTTATAAGATCTATAAGACATGACTTACATAGGTTAGCTCCCCTTCATTGATGGGATCCTTCAGCACGAGGTTTATATGTAAGAGTTTATTGTATTGAATAGTGTAGTAATAATCCCTCGAAGTAGAACTCGTGCCAGCATTATAGTCCAGCACTAAACATAATCAAATAAATATTATAATTATGGTTTAATTTTCTGATTGAAAACTTTATCATAAATGGCTGATTTTGCGGTTAGGTAATATAATTATATTTGAACTGGTTCATCAAGATATATATATATATATAAGCTGCGACTATAGTTACAAAACTGTTTTTAGTAAATAATTTCAGTTTGGTTTGACGTAAGAATAAAAGTTTAATTGTTTTAGAAATAACTAATTATTTTTACTACTTTTACGTGCAATTTAGAAAACAATCAGCTCAGAAATAAATAACATGTAGTAAATTCCATAGTATAAAAAAATGTGTTCCCTGTGGGAAGGACTATAAGTAGACAACAATATTTCATTTGTTGGATATAATTTTATACAGACTCACAATGAATAAAATATGCAAAAAGAACACAAATAATAATAACAAAGATATATACTGACACTTTGAAAACACAATTTGGTTTTAATGCGACACTAAAACCAATATCTAATGTATATCTATGAATGTATTACTATAACATGCTAAGATGTATTAAAGCATGTCAACGTGGCTTTCCGAGTTTATAACTAGGATCTTTTCGTGCAATTATCACAAAATGGGAAAACTCAAAATTTGGTGGAAAACTGAAAATGTGTGCAGTATGTTCACAATACTTTGCATGTGCACACTGCATATGTTGGATGCATAAAAGGCACAGATTGATTGTTGGATAAGTCAGTGTGACACAATGCCACAACTCAGCAATGATCAGAGGGAGCATTCATTAGGAATGCTGATTGGTGGCATTTCGCAACAACGGGTATCTAGGAATTTTCAAGTGCACCCTTCAACAATTTCAAGGTTGAAGGAGCGATATAACCTGACTGGAAGTGTTCGTGACTGTCCTCAACCAGGCCAACGTCCGGTTACAACTCAGAAACAAGACAGACAGGTAAGGAGAAACACAATACAAAATGGCTGTGTTTATAAAGATAACTTTGTTGTGAATACATTTATACAGGCTTTATATCTGACCTTTGACCTCTGTTCAGGAGCTTTGTACACTGGCTTGACAACACCTCTCTCTGATGACACAAATGATGAAACATTAAGTCCCTGGTCCTTCCTATTAGCTATTTCCTGAAACAGTTCACACACTAATCGTAAAAGTAGCATAACATCAGTATGTAAATACATGACATGAACATTTGTTTAACATCCTGGAAAAATGTGAGTCTATCTACCTATAAATCAAAAGATGCAAGAGTAAAGAGGATCCTAGCAATATGATCTGAGAACTGATTTAAATATCATGTTAGATTTCTTAGAAGTGTTTTTGTGATGGTTAACTTTAACAGTTATTGTGTCAGACACAAGTGTTTTGTTAACGTGCAGTTCTTGTGATGACTTGCTAGTTTTTAAACACTACTACATATTTGTCCCTATTAAAACCATTACTAAAGTACTTACATTTTATTATTTAGCATATTCATTTTCATACACCTCATGTAGGTCATCCACGTTTTTGCAGTACCCCAAAATGGAGAAAACTTGAGGTGTTTTCTCTTTTATAGATATATTACCTGTCCTCAAACAAGTGCAATCCACCACCCCCCACCCCCACCCCTCCCTTACGGCTAGTAGTCAATGGGATGGCCTAAATTCTTCTACTGTATGCTCCCTCTAGTTCCGGTCACGTGACTTCCTTCTTTTTCCCTGAGTGCATCGCACGGAGAACAGGAAGGCTCGGGCAGGAATAAATCCTTGAGGATAGATAATGTAGTAAAGTTGTAGTATCTATAAAAGAAAAAACACCTCAAGTTTTCTTCATTTCTTTTCCACATTACCTGCCCTCAAACAAGTGCAGCATTCAACAGAAGGCGGTGGGTTCCGGAATCCGTAGATGCATCTGTCTTCTCCCCAAGGACCAGATAAAGTCTGACAAGTGGAAGAATAGACCAACCATGGTAAGGCCTCCTCCAAGGGATGCCCGTCACAGACCAATGCAGGTGATGTTAGCAACAACAACCAGAAAGGTGGCATCCGTCAGCAGTGGCAGGTACAGCCCCAAGAAACACATGGAACTGGAGCCGGAAAGCCACATCTCATGCAGGTTCTGACATGGTGGGAAGGCGTAGCCACCAGGGATGCATGTGTTAGGTAACCTCCTAATGCATTGAGTTGTTAATAATAACTAGCAACAACGTTATGGGTGCATCCATCAGAACATTGAACTAAACAGTCCCCCGAGTGTTTTTGTCCAGTACACCAAAGAACTGTTAGCCCAATAAGAAAAACATATGACCAAGTGCAGTACAAGGTAAATGTTATCCAGAAAAAGGTTCCGGCATCAGTGCGCAAAAGAACCAAAGTCTAAGCAGTCCTCAATTATCGATTAGGTGAACATCTCGGTGTGCAGTCCAGAATACGACAGACACTTCAACGACGACGAGGACGGCTTGTATTCACCAGAGTCTGCACAGCAACAACAGGACCCAGATGATGAAACCCTTCAACATCTTCCGTGGAGACATCCCTCAGATAGAAGTTGGCATAGATGGAGTCCGTATCCCAAAATGTGGTGAATGGGTGTGTTGCAGTGCAGTAACATCATGGCACCAAGGCACATAACTCATGCGGGTTAGTAGCTGAAGGAGTAGGCAAACTTGCCTTCTGATAGGCACTCAGGATAGTAGATTGAATCCACGTGGACACAGTATTCTTCGTAATATCCTTCAAATGACTCTGGTTACAGGATCGAAAAAGGCTCTTGTGATGCTGACGACAAGAGCTAGACCTCTCAATGTAGTGGTGCAGGGCTCTCACAGGGCACAAAGCCAAGTCATCAACATCCGCTGGACTCACAGTGAAGGAGAGGGCTGGAACCACATATGAAAGAGGCGCTTAATCAGGCAGCTGATTATTCGCTACAAACTTCATAAGCAACCCCAAGGTAATCGCACTGTGATCTCTGTGAAACTGGACCAAAGCAACATCTAGCGCATGGATCTCGGAGACACGAGCAGCCGTGGCGAACCCCAGCAAAAAGACTGTCTTCTGTGTCAAAACTTGTAAGGAAGACGACTCGATAGGCTCATATGGTATGGTAGACAAGGCTCGTAGCACAAGACTCAAGTCCCATTTTCGTGGACGAAAATGCTGAAGCTGAACTTGAACTTAAAGCTTGAATCTCTTACTCATCTTGTGGATCTCAGGGATACCCAACAACTTCGTTTCGGTAGCAGCATCATGAACAGTGACAATCACCGAAACGTAGTTCACAATGGTTGACCCCTTCAGCTTCAAAGATGTATGTAAATACATTTAAAAAATCAGCCAAACGAGGCAACCAAATAGTATAAAGTTGAATCTTCTGCTGGATACACCATCAGTGGAAACAAAGCCATCGGACGTTGTAAGCCACAGTAGTCGACAATCTGAGCTTTCAAGATGGCTTCTGTGGTCTGGGAAGAAAAAACCTTTCTTCTGCAAACCCTTGGTGATAAGATCCACGCACACCAGTTGGAACAACCGAGGTTGTGGATGGTGTAACCTGTAACCACCTTCCTCGCTCATGGAGCCACGGCATACACACGAGTGGCAAACTCGGCAGAGGAAATGACACATCTGGTGTCCTCCTCATATGGCCCACGACAACCCGAACAAAGTTCATGCGGGTCATCTCCCGCCTTAAACATTTGACACCATAAACAGAATAGAACAAAGTGGACATCTGACAACTGTGATGCATCGAACCGTGGAAGTTCCCATCGGTCACTGTGAAAGTGTGACTGTCAAGACTGTGTGAGCAGTGTCTTCTCTCTAAGCAGCCCATAGAAAGCAGTGAACAGCATGCCGAATGGTTGCGTTGGAAGTACTGGCTGCCTGTGGTGCCCAGGTCATGTGTGGTCCCATCAGGACCCATTGGAAGCTCTGAAATCAGGATCAGCAGGAGATCAGTGTCAGTGTTCCGTGGAGTCCATGGTAAGCCGTGATAACCGGTTGTCATCCTGGCTCCGATGAGACTAGGAACCCTCTGATTATCACAAGATAAGACGGGGGGGGGGGGGTTGAAAATGGGCAGAATTTTGAAAATAGCAATTAGTAAAAAAGTTAATACAATAAATAAATAAAAAAAATAGGTTACAAGCCAAAAATAAAAAGAATTGACTGCTCGGGAAAATATTTATATAATTTGGAGCATTTTAGAAGGACAGTCCAAAATTAAATAAGAGAAAGAAGAGAGGAACAGACTATTTAATAATATTTTAAAAAAGAAGTAATTTCGACATAAAATTTTGAACGCAGATCTAAAAGTTTAAAGTCTGATCGATATGTCCACACGAGCGGCCTCGTTAAGGCCGTTTGGGTGCACAGCTTAAAGGGACGAGATGGGTTGCATCCCGTCAAGAAAACCCCTAGATTGACAGTCGATAGACGTTGAAGGTGTATAGTGCTGTGCTGAAATACAGATCTTGAGAAGCCGGATCCGTCTGAACGAGAGAGAGTATCAGACTAGGGTATAGTCCAGTCGTCATGATTTCGTATAGTGGTGCAGACGGGCCCGACTCCGGAGGATACGAGATGGTATCACTATAAAGCAAGGTAAAGTCTAGAAAAAGAGTAGTAGGGGGCCGACCCCGCTTCCTATTTCTTCTTAGAGTGGGGCAGTCAATCTTCCAGTGCTGCTAGGACAGGCTCGGACATGTAGAGACTAAACGCGAACAACCGTGGCGTTCTGCAGAATGGCCGTCATACGAGTCACGAAAACAACCAAGTCGACAGTCAGACGGAGAAAAGACATGGAGGCAAGGAATCTCGCTAAAAATGAATTCAACCTGGTGGTGCAGGCTGTCGAAACGAGAAGCGTTCCAGCGTTCAATCAGTTCCAATGGCTGCATACATCCCAGTACAAAACTTCATTTCGCTGACAAAAACAACGAAATGAAGGACCCCCAAGTCGAGCACACGAAAGCATGTGCAGTGTGCACACTGGAAACAAACACGTCTTACCGCATGGAGCTCCAGACTGGGAAAATAAATATACTATGACTGGACTAGAGGGAGCATACAGTAGAAGAATTTAGGCCATCCCATTGGCTTTTTGGATGCTAGGACTAGACTACTAGCCATTGGGGGGGGGGGGGGGGGGGGGGAGAGCACTTGTTTGAGGACAGGTAATGTGGAAAAGAAATGTATTTTTCATAATTCTAAAAATGCATGTTCGTTTGAGAAGTAATGTTATCATGACAAGCTCTAGTTAGTTTTAGACGGTATTTGCCCCTTTAAACATCACAGACTTTAGCTTCTCTCTGTTATAACCATATATAAATGTGTGTTGCATGTTTGTAGATTAACTAAACTTAGTGTCCATTTTCTATCACTGAAACCAAGTTGTGCACCTTTAATATGTTGTACTTTTATAAATGCAATTATAAGTTTTAATCAATCCCTTTTAAACAAAATCATCTAAGGATAACATTCAATTTGCTTATTGTGACATCCATTTATCTCTGAAACATCAGTATACCTTATCCATCCCGAATTGTAAACAACCTAAATTAAGCAATGAAGCCAGATAAACCAGAACAATTTCTTAAGAACTGAATACCTATTGGATGTATTACATACTGAATAAAAAAATGTATTAGACAAAACTGTTCCATGTGATCGCATAAACATATTTCTGGATAATCTATCAAACATCTCTTTAAATTTAGAATCTAAAATATTAGCATCTTGTACATGTATGGGCCTCACTAAATTTACTAAAAGTTTCTGCTCCCTAAATTAATTAAAAGTTTCGGCTCAGTAAATTTGCTAAAAGTTTATGAACGCTAATATTTTCTGATTTACAGTATGTTTCTGGGGTTAATAAACTTTGACATAATTATAATAATAATTAAAAACAAAATATAGCAACATAATGTTTGTTTAACGATGTCTCAACACAGTTGTACTATGGCATCTAAGTCAACAAAAGCTAAGACAAAGCGGTTGACAATTATAAATCAGCCGGTGAGTAGCTAAAGTGAATCACTTGGTAACCCACCTTCTGAATCCTGCTCTTATCACAGTGAGTAGCCAAAGTAAATCACTTGGTAACCCACCTTCTGAATCCTGCTCTTATCACAGTGAGTAGCTAAAGTGAATCACTTGGTAACCCACCTTCTGAATCCTGCTCTTATCACAGTGAGTAGCCAAAGTAAATCACTTGGTAACCCACCTTCTGAATCCTGCTCTTCTCACAGTGAGTTTGTTGTGAAGCTCCAAGGTACACACCTTCTGAATCCTGCTCTTCTCACAGTGAGTTTGTTGTGAGGCTTCAGAGTACTCACCTTCTGAATCCTGCTCTTATCACAGTGAGTTTGTTGTGAGGCTGCAGAGTACTCACCTTCTGAATCCTGCTCTTATCACAGTGAGCGAGTTTGTTGTGAAGCTCCAGGGTACACACCTTCTGAATCCTGCTCTTATCACAGTGAGTTTGTTGTGAGGCTTCAGGGTACTCATCTTCTGAATCCTCCTCTTAACACAGTGAGTTTGTTGTGAAGCTCCAGGGTACTCACCTTCTGAATCCTGCTCTTATCACAGTGAGTTTGTTGTGAGGCTTCAGGGTACTCATCTTCTGAATCCTCCTCTTAACACAGTGAGTTTGTTGTGAAGCTCCAGGGTACTCACCTTCTGAATCCTGCTCTTATCACAGTGAGTTTCTTGTGAGGCTTCAGGGTACTCATCTTCTGAATCCTCCTCTTATCACAGTGAGTTTGTTGTGAAGCTCCAGGGTACTCACCTTCTGAATCCTGCTCTTATCACAGTGAGTAGCCAAAGTGAATCACTTGGTAACCCACCTTCTGAATCCTGCTCTTATCACAGTGAGTAGCCAAAGTAAATCACTTGGTAACCCACCTTCTGAATCCTGCTCTTATCACAGTGAGTAGCTAAAGTGAATCACTTGGTAACCCACCTTCTGAATCCTGCTCTTATCACAGTGAGTAGCCAAAGTAAATCACTTGGTAACCCACCTTCTGAATCCTGCTCTTCTCACAGTGAGTTTGTTGTGAAGCTCCAAGGTACACACCTTCTGAATCCTGCTCTTCTCACAGTGAGTTTGTTGTGAGGCTTCAGAGGGTGAGTACTCACCTTCTGAATCCTGCTCTTATCACAGTGAGTTTGTTGTGAGGCTGCAGAGTACTCACCTTCTGAATCCTGCTCTTATCACAGTGAGCGAGTTTGTTGTGAAGCTCCAGGGTACACACCTTCTGAATCCTGCTCTTATCACAGTGAGTTTGTTGTGAGGCTTCAGGGTACTCATCTTCTGAATCCTCCTCTTAACACAGTGAGTTTGTTGTGAAGCTCCAGGGTACTCACCTTCTGAATCCTGCTCTTATCACAGTGAGTTTGTTGTGAGGCTTCAGGGTACTCATCTTCTGAATCCTCCTCTTAACACAGTGAGTTTGTTGTGAAGCTCCAGGGTACTCACCTTCTGAATCCTGCTCTTATCACAGTGAGTTTCTTGTGAGGCTTCAGGGTACTCATCTTCTGAATCCTCCTCTTATCACAGTGAGTTTGTTGTGAAGCTCCAGGGTACTCACCTTCTGAATCCTGCTCTTATCACAGTGAGTAGCCAAAGTGAATCACTTGGTAACACACCTTCTGAATCCTGCTCTTATCACAGTGAGTAGCCAAAGTGAATCACTTGGTAACACACCTTCTGAATCCTGCTCTTATCACAGTGAGTTTGTTGTGAGGCTTCAGAGTACTCACCTTCTGAATCCTGCTCTTCTCACAGTGAGCGAGTTTGTTGTGAGGCTTCAGAGTACTCACCTTCTGAATCCTGCTCTTCTCACAGTGAGCGAGTTTGTTGTGAGGCTCCAGCGTGAGAACCTTGTCGTAGTCGGCCATAGCGTCCTCCATGTAGTGTTGTGCCAGTCTGGCCGATGCGCGTCGGAGGTAAGCCTTGATGTAGAGTGGGTCCAGCGATATGGCAGTGGTACAGTCCACCACAGCTTCTGCATACCTGTACAAGACATCACAACACATTGCAATTACTTCAACAGAAAAACAAGTCAGTGTACCATCTGTACAGTTTACTAACTTTATGTAGCACCCAGTACTTTATGTAGCACCCAGTGTAAGTCTACAGTAGGCCTATTGTCAATGTGTTATCAGTTTAGTCTACGTCATACCAAGTTTTTTGCAGATTTGTTTTTAAGTTGACCTTTTCTCAAAATTAATGACTCTTATCATAACTGTATGATTTTCTTAACACTAACCCTAACCCTAACCCATTTTCTTTCTTGGGGAGGTCCCCCATATCGACCAGTTGCATTCAGCACACACATTGTAAACATTCTATTTCATAGCACCATACCCAAAAATGTATTTTAGGCAGAAACGCTGTCAATATAGTCTACAGCTCTGTCAGTATGGTATCAGTCTAGTCTAGAGCTCTATCAGTGTGCTACCGGTCTAGTCTACAGCACAGTCAGTGTTACCAGTCTAGTCTACAGCACTGTCAGTGTTACCAGTCTAGTCTACAGCACTGTCAGTGTGATATCAGTCTACTCTACAACACTGTCAATATGTTACCTGTCTAGTCTACAGCACTGTCAGTGTTACCTGTCTAGTCTACAGCACTGTCAGTGTGATATCAGTCTACTCTACAACACTGTCAGTATGTTACCTGTCTAGTCTACATCACTGTCAGTGTTACCAGTCTAGTCTACAGCACTGTCTGTATGTTACCAGTCTAGTCTACAGCACTGTCAGTGTGTTATCAGTCTAGTCTACAACCCTGTCAGTTTCACCAGTCTAGTCTATAGTACTGTCAGTGTGTTATCAGTCTAGTCTACAACCCTGTCAGTTTCACCAGTCTAGTCTATAGCACTGTCAGTGTGATACCAGTCTAATCTACAGCACTGTTGGTGTGTTACCAGTCTAATCTACAGCACTGTCAGTATGTTACCAGTCTACTGTACAGCACTATCGGTGTGTTACCAGTCTAATTTACAGCACTGTCAGTATGTTACCAGTCTACTGTACAGCACTATCGGTGTGTTACCAGTCTAATCTACAGCAGTCGGTGTGTTGGTAGTGAATACTAGACTTCCTAAAATACTGCTGTGAGTACTATTCTCAATGATACGTTGGTAGTGAATACTAGACTTCCTAAAATACTGCTGTGAGTACTATTCTCAATGATACGTTGGTAGTGAATGGTACACTTCCTAAAATACTACTGTGAGTACTATTCTCAATGATACGTTGGTAGTGAATACTAGACTTCCTAAAATACTACAGTGAGTACTATCCTCAATGATACGTTGGTAGTGAATACCAAACTTCCTAAAATACTACTGTACTATCCTCAATGATACGTTGGTAGTGAATACTAAACTTCCTAAAATACTACTGTACTATCCTCAATGATACGTTGGTAGTGAATACTACACATCCTAAAATACTGCTGTGAGCACTATTCTCAATGATACGTTGGTAGTGAATACTAGATTTCATAAAATACTGCTGTGAGCACTATTCTCAATGATACATTGGTAGTGAATACTAGACTTTCTAAAATATTGCTCGAGTACTATCCTCAATGATACGTTGGTAGTGAATACTAGACTTCCTAAAATACTACTGTACTATTCTCAATGATACGTTGGTAGTGAATACTAGACTTCCTAAAATATTGCTGAGTACTATCCTCAAAGATACGTTGGTAGTAAATACTAGACTTCCTCAAATACTACTGTGACTACACATAACTTACAAATTGTGGTCTTTCTAAATTTATATATTAAATAATAATAATAATTTTTAAAATAAAGACAAAGAAACTCAAATATATTCAGTTCTTTGGGTATCGCATAACAAATACAAATCATGGACAGCCTGTATTCAGTTCTTTGGGTATCGCATAACAAATACGAATCGTGGATAGCCTGTATTCAGTTCTTTGGGTATCGCATAACAAATACGAATCGTGGATAGCCTGTATTCAGTTCTTTGAGTATCGCATAACAAATACGAATCGTGGACAGCCTGTATTCAGTTCTTTGGGTATCGCATAACAAATACGAATCGTGGACAGCCTGTATTCAGTTCTTTGGGTATCGCATAACAAATACGAATCATGGATAGCCTGTATTTGCTGCTTGGAAATAGTACCTGAAGCTACCCAAATGTAAACAAAGCTTGTGAAAGATAAAAGCAGTCACATTTCTTTGCATTCAGTAACAATTAATTTGGGCTGAGATTACCAGTCGGTAATTCAAACAAAGTGTGACTATACCGGCACTCAGTTAAGACATATATAATCACCTATGCTGTTTTAAATAAGCCATGGCTCTGTTTGCTGGCAGAATTGCATTTGTTGGATCAAGATGAATGCCACGTGTGTACGATTCCACTGCTGACTCATACACACCCTGCTTAAAGTGTTCATTGCCCTGAAAGAAAAAAAACACAAACAGTAAGTCGAAGCAGTGACAAAAACTTTTTCTATAGAGGTGATAATGATGTAAACATTTTTTATTATCTTAACCAAGAAGGATAATGACACAAACATTTTCTGTATATCAAAGAGGCAGGTGATGGTGACATGACCATTTTCTGTATATCAAAGAGGCAGGTGATGGTGACATGACCATTTTCTGTATATCAAAGAAGCAGGTAATAGTGACATGACTATTTTCTGTATATCAAAGTAAAGTTTGTTTTGTTTAACGACGTCACTAGAGCAAATTGA